>NC_061114.1:34124866-34215731 GCF_002878395.1 Capsicum annuum
TATATATATATATATATATATATATATATATATTGTAATGTATATATTGTAGTATATTTTATTTAAACTTTAAAGTAGTACATATACATTGAATGGTGCGTATATATGTGTATATATTTTTTTAATTCTAATGTAGTATATACTATATATATAGTGTATATATATTGTTTAACGTATTTAAAATATATATAGGTGGGTATATATAGTGTACATTGAAAAAACTTTTTTTTTTAATTTTTGACCGGGTTTGACCGGATTTTTAATCGGGTTTAGGTGGGGTTGACCGGGTTGGGTTAAGTGGGCCGGGTTAGGGCTATTTTTAAAAAATTTAATATTGAGCCCGGCCTGACTCGGCCCACTTAACCCCAACCCGACCCTGCCTGGCCCACAATTTGGGTAAATTTAAAGGGTCGGTTCTGCGTTGACCCGGCTTGGCCCACTTAACAGCCTTAATTACACCTTCACTACATGTAATTTTCTTCACATAAATTCGCCAGTAAACAAATCCTAAATTCCTCAAAAAAGTTTCTTCAATTCTCGTAAGTATCTTTCTCTCTTTTCTCACACAGTTACACCTTCACTATGTGTATTTTACTCTCTTTTATTTTATTTTTTTGTCATATTTTGTAATCTCCAATTTCACCATCTATTTCTTATTTTCAAATTGCGTATATGGAGGAGGAGTATGTTGTTGCTAAGTTAAGGTGAGTGTATTTTGGTTTACTTGAAAATGGGAAAATGAAAAAATTTATTGGTTCCGTAAAGTGTAGAAAGAGTTGTGTATTCTGTTGCCAATGGTGGAAGCATGAAGAAGATGGAGATGATGTGTTGTTCTCTGTTCGGTGAAGAGTAAAAATCGTGAACCTCCTTTGTGTGTGTAATACTCTATCAAATATAGAAATGGATGATTAATTTGTTATAAATACATATCAAAGTTATATTTGTAATTTTTGTAAAGTAATAAACAAATGGATTAGACATGTATTCTGTAAATACATAGAACTATATGTATTTTTTTGTAACGTAACATGTATTATGTAAAAGAAAACATATGCATATTATGTATTTCATGTACTTATGTACTTATTAGAGGATAACATATGTATTTATTTATATTTTTTACTGTTTAAAATATGTATCATGTATTTTTTAATTATCTATATGTATATAGTTATCCTTTTTGTTATAGAGATTTTGTGTCCTATATATTTATATATACATACGAGTCAGATATGTATTTCTATAAATACATATGCAGATATATATGTATATTTT
Source organism: Capsicum annuum (assembly GCF_002878395.1). Taxonomy (NCBI): domain Eukaryota; kingdom Viridiplantae; phylum Streptophyta; class Magnoliopsida; order Solanales; family Solanaceae; genus Capsicum; species Capsicum annuum. Next base: position 34,126,142 of record NC_061114.1, read on the forward strand.
GTACTGTAAATACATATGATTACCTATATGTATATGTATATAGTTGTCACTTTTGTTATAAAGATTTTGTGTCCTATATGTTTATATATACATATGAGCCAGATATGTATTTGTGTAAATACATATGCATATATATATGTTTGTTTTGTACTGTAAATACATATGCAGATCTGTATATCTATTTATTTTGTATATTTTTTTGAATATGTATATGATAAAGATATTTGTCTTTTAGAAATAAAAGATAGAGATAGAAGAGTAAAAATATTCAAAAAACCAAAAAATAGAAAAATACAAAAAACGAAAAAGAAAAATCCGAAAAAGTGATAAAGAGAAAAAAAAAAAGAAATAAAAGTGTAAAAATAAAAGTGAAAAAAATAAATAAAAAATAAAAATAGAAAAAAAGAAGAAGAAAACAAAAATAAGAAAAGAAAAAAAAATATGAGAAAGGAAAAAAATAAAGAAAAAAATCAAAAAAGGAAAAAAAGAAGAGAAATAGAAATGACAAAATAAAGTGAAAATAAAAAAATGAAAATAAAAAAAGAAATCAAAATAAAAAAAATAAAACGATAAAAAAAAAGAAGATGAAAAAAATAACAAGAAAAGAAAGTTAGAGATATAAGAGAGTGAAAGAGAGAGAAAACCAGTAATGATGATTTATTTTGAAGTTTTGAAATTTTGAATTTGGGTTTGATTTGAAAAAGGAATCTACTAATTTAAATAAGAGTAATTTATGAAAAAGGAATTTTACTGCTTTAAAAAGGAATTTAATGTTTTAAATACATGAGATAATTATTACTTATTTAACTCAACTGATTTGAGTAAAAGAAGGACAGTAAATCTTGTTGTATATGTATTTTAGTAGCAACGCTTTTATAAAATACAAAATACAAGTTACTATTTCAGGTAATTATGAAACAGTTGCTATGAAACTCCTAATTATGATCTTAAGTTTGCTAATTATGAAATTTTTCCAAAATAATTATCCTATATTAATTGTTCATCTTACTAAATTAAAAACAGGTTAAACACATCGATAACCCCCTGAATTTGGTACAAACTTTCATTTTCACACCCCAACTAAAAATTGTTCACTTTGAATACTCCAAATAGTATTCTATTTTATCATTTTGGCACTTTTTTGTCAATTAAGAAAATAAATAAGGAGAGTGCAATACACTCTCCAATGACGTGACAACAACAAATTAAATAATTACACGTGACATTTTTTTAAAACAAAACTAGTACAAAATCTTTTAACCCCCCCCCCCCCCCACCTCTCCCTTCCCAATCTTCTTCTTCATTCATTTTTATATGCTAAGAAAATCCCACCCCACCCCACCCTTACTTTTTATTTTTTCTTTTGAATTTCATTAAATTTCGATTTTTTCTATTTGTTGTAGGTTTAAATTATATAGTTTTCTTTTCAAAATTTGATACTGGGCCAAGTTAAAGATGGCGAAATCAGTGATGGTACTATGATTTTTGATGATGAATATTAAAATTGGGTGGAAATAAGTTTGACGGTAAAAATTTAATTCAATTGCGGTGAAAAAATTATGGAGATAAATAATGAAATTAATCGTGGTTGTGTGGCAAACTTGGTTATCACTATTTTTTATTTTCTGCAACAATCATGGAGGATTTAAGAGAAGGATTTAGGGTGAATAAAAGTTTGAAAGTATATTTTTTGGTGATATTACAACGAGGATGATATGATTCTTTGTAAGAGTATATTTTTCATTGTATTCTTTCATATTCTTCTAAAATTCTTTAAAATGAGTATGTGATGATTTTTTTCTCTATGTTTTGTAATTATAAAATTACTACTGGTAGTTTGGTGAATGGTGATGGTGCTGATGTTGGAAGGTAGAGTTGGTGGAGGGAGAACAAGAAGGTTAAGAAAAAATAACAAAAGGAAAAAAACTTAGCAATGGTAGTTAATGGTGGTGGAAGGTAGAGTTGGTGGAGGAAGAAAGAGGGAAGATAAAGAAGGCAAAAAAATAGAAAAATCATAAAAAGAGCTCCTCACGCGTCAGTGCAACACACACAATGTTTTGCGTCAATAACAGGTGCCAAAATGAGACATTTGAATACTTGTTTAGGTGCATAAAATGATCAATGGTTGGTTGAGGTGCCAAAATAAAAATTTGTGGCAAGTTTAGGGGGTGGTCAATGTGTTTAGCCTAAAAAAATTCATTAAATCTTGAATAAACTACATGACTTAGTAAACATAAGCTCTTAATTATCGTATTTAGCCTAAGTTTTAATTAATCATAATTTATAGTCTCACAATACAACTCATAACCTTTTTTCTCCTTTTCTCTCCCACCACTCTCATCTCTCTCTCCTAATCTCGCTCACTTTGTGCCCCATCTCTCTCCCCACGTCTTTCTCTCACTGACTCTCAGCTCTCTCGTTCTCTTTATCTTTTAAAAAAACAATACAGTATTGTATCAAAACTTGTAGTTTTTAAAATTTCTAGTTATATATTTGTATTTGGTTGCAAATACCTAATGCATTTTGATACAAAGCTGGAAGTTCAAAAAAACTGATGATACAAATTAAATTATTCAAATAAAAATGATGCATATACTTGTTAATATACAAAGTCAAATGATAAGTTTAATACATTTGAGAAAGAGAGAGGTGAAAATACAAAAAAGAAAAAAAGAATGAAAATACGAAATACAAAGAGAGAGAGAGAGAGAGAGAGAGAAGATTTGTATTCACTGATGCACCTATATTCATTGATACAGTGTAATACCCCGTATTCTTTCTAGTTCAATTCAGCCCAAAAGAGGCACATCAAAGACTTAAGACCAGAAATTTTAGCTAAGTGTTGGAGACTTAGTCTCATTTTTGGCCTCTAAATTTTGACGACTGTATTCTCGAACTTTCAAACCTTGGAATGTCAATTTCTAAGTTGTTTCATGATTAGGGTAGTTCATAGTACCTCCGAGGTGAGTTTCGGAATTTTTGGAGAACGACTGGGGCATGTTTAGTTTGCCAAAATAGAACGTCGATGCGATGTCAGCGTGCCGCGTCGGTGGCCGCGTCGAGTAGGCAACGCATTGCGTCGCTAATTGCATCGCAGTGAGAGACGCGATGTGTCGCTGATCGCATCGGTGCTCAATTTTTATTGTTAAATGACGAGTTTATAGGGGCATTTGAGTCATTTACCCTCACCCAAATCTGCCCAAAACACACAATTTTGGCCCCAAATAGCATAGATGCTTCATTATTCATCTTTTTTCTCTCCAAGAACAAAATCTAGCTCCAAGAATCAAGAACAACTCCATAGCTCCTACTCTAAGAAAGCTTATAATCCAAAGTTCTGGATTTAAGAACTTCAATAAAAAGCTTCAAGAATGCCATTAGAGATTCAAAAGTTCAAGATTTTACATTCAATTCATCAAGCAAGGTATGTGGGGTTATGAACAAGGATCCTCTTTCATCCTTGTGCCCAAAACTAGTTTTTAAAGTTGAATATACATGAATTTATATGATTTACAGTTTAGGGTTTATACCCAATTATCATTATTTGAAGATGTTGATGTTTCAAGTGATTAAATGTTATATTGCCTCTCCACTTTTGCATGTTTATGCATGTGAAGTGATTTCATATACATTGAGAATTAAATTTCACCATATTGGCTAGAATTATACAAGAATTTCAAGGTTTTGATTATTGAGCATTACTTTATTGTAGTTTGACATGAGTTTGAAACATGGGTGTTAAGCCCTAAGTATAAGTATTGATATTTCAAGAAGATGATGCTTTTAAGCATCTTATGACTATCTTATATTCAGATTTTTCAGAAAAGATTTGATCTTTTGATCCTCAGTTAAGTTATGGAATCCACTTTACAATTTTATTACAGTTTATAGAAAACAGAATAGTTTTGATTATAGCTTAAAACAGACAGATGCATAACTAATTTTCATTATAAGCCCTTATGATAGTTTGAAATTGGATTTCCTACAGAATGAACATACAGATTAAACGGACTAGTATTTTACACCGAGTGGGAAGTGTGGGTTTAGCGCATCCTACTTCCCCAGAACTACGAGCCAACGTCGGTTCAGATTATAAAATTATTCCCATTTCTATATGGATAATAGATATAGATTGTGATCACTTAGATTAGGTTATACTCCTTGACAAGAGTATGATACCTCTCCCCAACGTGAGGTTTTCCCATAAGGGAACTAGATGTTGGACACTATAATAGCTCACATAGTGTATGTCGGTTAGAAGAACCTCTTGTAGAATAGTTTTTAAAAGAATTTCCCTATAGCCTACAGAACAGAAAAAAATAACAGAAAAGCTTTTAGAAACTAAGTGGAAAGGCTCACGATTTTATTTTGATGCTTCTAGAGTTGGTCTGAGTTGTGTTTTGATGCAAAGAGGTAGAGTCATAGCCTATGTCTCTAGACAACTTAAGCCTCATGAAAAGAATTATACGACCCATGATCTTGAATTAGTTGCTATTGTGTTTTCTTTGAAAATCTGGAGGCACTATCTTTATGGGGTGCACGTTGATGTATTTACGACCTACAAAAGTTTGTAGTATGTGTTTACTCAGAGGGAGTTAAATCTTCATCAGAGAAGGTGGTTAGAATTATTGAAAGATTATGATATGAGTGTTTTATACCATCCTGGCAAGGCCAAGTAGTGGCAGACACCCTTCATAGATTGTCTATTGGCAGTGTTGCTCATATGGAGAATGATAATAGAGAGTTAGTTCGGGAAGTTCACCGGTTAGCTAGATTAGGTATGAGGTTGGTTGACTCAACTGAAGGGAATGTTTGGGTTCAGAGTAGTTCAGAATCTTCTCTAGTCTCTTAAGTGAAAGAAAAACAGGATAAAGATCCTAGTTTGGTCAAACTGAAGGATTCAGTTAAAGACCAAAAGGTAGAGGTTTTCTTCCAAGGAGAGATGATGTGTTGAGATACCAGAGTAAATTGTGTGTTCCATGTGTAGACTATTCGAGGCAACGACATGGTGCACATTAATCCAGTTACCCAGGATCCACCAAGATGTACCATAATTTGTGAGAAGTCTATTGGTGGAAGGGTATGAAGAAAGATATCTCAGTATTTGTGGCCAAGTGTGAAACTTATCAACAGGTTAAGGTAGAGCACCAAAGACCTGGTGTCACTTTACAGGAGTTTGGTATTCCCACCTGGAAGTAGGAAGAGGTGAACATAGACTTTGTAACATGGCTACCCCATTCGCTTCGTCACCATAATTCGATTTGGGTTATTGTAGACAGATTGGCCAAATCAGCTCACTTCTTGCCAATTCACATATCCTACATAGCTGAGGATTATGCTAAGATATATATCAAGGAGTTGTTTAGATTGCACGGAGTTTCCTTGTCCATCATCTCAGATAAGGGTACTCAGTTTACCTTTTAGTTTCAAAAAGCCTTTCAGAAGGGTCTTGGTACCCAAGTTCATCTTAGTTTAGATTTTTACCTGCAGACAGATGGTCAGGCAGAGAGGATCATTCAGAATCTAGAAGATATATTGAGGGCATGTGTTCTTGATTTCCAAGGCAGTTGGGATGACCACTTATCGTTAATCGAGTTTGCCTACAATAACAATTACCATTCTAGTATTCAGATGGCCCCGTTTGAGGATCTTTATGGGAGGAGATGTAGGTCGCCTATTAGTTGGTTCAAAGTAGGTGAGGTCGCTTTGATATGGCCAGATGTGGTGTTTGAAATGATGGAGAAAGTCTAGATTATTCGAGAGAGATTAAAAACAGCCCAGATTTATCAGAAATCTTATGCAGACGTAAGAATGAGAGATCTTGAGTTTGAGGTTGATGATCTGATTTATTTGAAGGTTTCACACATAAAATGGGTGAAGAGATTTGGTAAAAAGGGGAAGCTTAGTCCCTGATATGTAGGTCTGTATAGGATTTTGAATCATGTAGGAAAGGTAGCATATGAGCTTGAGCTACCTATAGACTTGTCATCAGTTCATCCAGTGTTCCATGTATCCTTATTGAAGAAGTGCATGGGTGAGTCAACTGTTATAGTCCTTCTAGGAAGCACATATATTTAGAATAGCCTTTTATATGAAGAACTTCCGGTAGAGATTCTTGATCACCAGATCCATAGACTAAGGAACAAAGAAGTTTCCTTGGTCAAAGTTCTGTGGTGAAATCAGTCTGTTGAGGGTGCCATTTGGGAAGTAGAAGCAGATATGCGACCCAAGTACCCTCACCTCTTCTCCATAAACTCAGATTTAGACGAAGGTAATAGTTTTCCTTAACTTAGTTCTTTTCCAGTCCCAGATTCATCCATATGTTTATCTTCATGTCAATTCATGCACTCACAGATTAGTTAAGTAGCTCATGATGCTTTAGATTCAGTCATGCAGTTTGTTTCAGTTGTGCATGCCAGTACATAGTCTCAGTTCCTTAGTATCTTCAGTTTAACTAGTCTCATTCAAAGACAAATATTCTTAAGGGGGAGATACTATAATACCCCGTATTCTTTCTAGTTTAATTCAGCTCAAAGGAGGCACATCAGAGTCTTAGGACCTGAAATTTCAGCTAAGTGTTGGAGACTTAGTCTCATTTTTGGCCTCATTTTTGGCCTCTAGATTTAGACGACTTTATTCTCGACCTTTTTCACCTTAAATGTTAATTTCTAAGTTGTTTCATGATTAGGGTAGTCCATAGTACCTCCGAGGTGAGTTTCAGAATTTTTCGAGAAGGACTAGGGCATGTTAGGTTGGCTAAAACAGAACGTCAATGCGATATCGCCGCGCTGCATTGGTGGCTGTATTGAGTAGGCAGTGTGGCACGTTACTAATCACATCGCAGTGAGCGATGGCCACATCGCTAGTCATGTCGGTTACCAATTTTGTGTTGTTAAATGATAGGTTTATAGGGTCATTTGAGTCATTTATCCTTACCCAAATCTGCCCAAAACACACATTTTTAGCCCTAAATAACATAGATGCTTCATTATTCATCTTTTTTCTCTCCAAGAACAAAACCCTAGCTCCAAGAATCAAGAACAACTCCATAACTCCTACTCCAAGAAAGCTTATAATCCAAAGTTTCGAGTTCAAGAACTTTAAGAAGAAGCCTCAAGAATGCCATTAGAGATTCAAAAGTTCAAGCTTTTACATTCAATTTATCAAGCAAGGTATGTGGGGTTATGAACAAGGATCCTCTTTCATCCTTGTGCCAAAAACTAGTTTTCAAAGTTGAATTTACATGAATTTATATGATTTACAGTTTAGGGTTCATACCCAATTATCATTATTTGAAGATGTTGATATTTCAAGTGATTAAATATTGAATTGCCTCTCTACTTTTACATGTTTATGCGTGTGAAGTGATTTTATATACATTGAGAATTAAATTTCACTATCTTGACTAGAATTATGCAAGAATTTCAAGGTTTTGATTATTGAGCATGACTTTATTGTAGTTTAACATGAGTTTGAAACATGGGTGTTAAGCCCTAAGTATAAGTATTGATATTTCAAGAAGATGATATTTTTAAGCATCCCATGACTAGCTTATATTCAGATTTTTTAGAAAAGATTTGATCTTTTGATCCTCAGTTAAGTTATGGAATTCATTTTATAGTTTTATTATAGTTTATAGAAAACAGATTAGTTTTGATTATAGCTTGAAACAGACAAATGCATAATTGGTTTTCATTATAATCCTTTATGCTAGTTTTAAATTGGATTTCATACAGAATGAATATACAGATTAAACGAAGTAGTAGTTAGCACCAAGCAATAAGTGTGGGTTTAGCGCATCCTACTTCCCTAGAACTAAGAGCCAACGTAGGTTCAGATTATTAGATTATTTCTATTTCTATATGGATGACAGATACATATTGTGATCACTTAGATTAGGTTATACTCCTTGGCAAGAGTATGACACATATTCCCAAAGTGAGGTTTTCCCATAAGGGAATTAGACGTTTGACACTATGATAGCCCACATAATGTATGTCGGTTAGAAGAACCTCCCTTGTAGAATAGTTTTTAAAAGAATTTCCCTACAGCCTATAGAACAGAAAAGAATAACAGAAAAGCTTTTAGAAACTAAGTGGAAAGGCTCACGATTTTACCCAGATATTGTTTTACCCAAGTCATGAGATTTTAGCTTTAGTTTACAGACGATAAAGGTGAGTCTTTTTACACTTAGTCATGATTTGAAAGCTCGAAACTACTTGTAGTCCGGAGCACCGTATGGCATTCCAAAACCCATTTTTGGGGCGTTACATACATATACAGTGATACAGTGGTTGCTCAACTAATGATATACATGATATGATTTTGGTTCGAGTAATTACTTATTGTATTTGTATTTTATATCGATTAATGTCAACTGCATATAGTTGATACTGTTAGGTTTTTAAGAGGTATGAATGAAAAATAAATAAGCATTTTTTTGGAAAGACACCAAGAGAAGAGATACAATTTGAATACACACCTTTTCACTTTGGATGGTTATGACCTTTCCAATGGGTTGTGACTTTTTTGAAGAGTTGCACTTTTATGAAAAGGTACACCTTTTGGAACTATTGCTTCTCTTCTGAAGCAACACTTTGATAGATATATATGCACGTTGAGTCTTCAAGTTTATATACGAATTTTCTAAATTTTTACTCTTTTTCTTCTTGCACTTTTAAACTCTTCTTCCTTGATTTACTATCATTGAGTGAGTTCAAGTTCAGCGAACTTAAGGTACTGCTATTATTTTGAAGTGAATCATTCTATTTGGGAGGATATATTCCATTAACTCGGGTACTTGAGGGGAGTAATTTTTGTAAGGACACATCATGAATTCGGTGGGCTTGATTCTTCTATATATTCATCTCTTTCTTTATTGTTTATTATTTTTCTGAATTAGTTTGAACTTTATTTTTGTTGTTCATAACTTATTTTGAACTTATTGTTAATGTTCATATTTATGAATACATAGTTAGAACTTTGTTTGGTTATTCATAATTTAGTTTGAACTTTTTGTTGAAATCGACAACACTAAATACAAATTTTACCAAACGAAAATAACAATCTTAAGGAAATTAATAAGTACTTGATTAATCTATATTAAGTATGATTTTGTGGAGACTAAAATCTTATGATTTTCTATTCCCTTGGTTAGAAGAATATAAAACTTCACCAAGAAATCAATATGAAAATTCGATTTGAAGATTATAAGAACTTCATCGGTTCATTGAACTCTCTGTATTACTATTTGGAGATTAAAATCTATGATTTTCTATTCTGTTTGAATTATGATTCTGAGTTGAGGAATATCAAATCTTCATTTGATTTTAAAGTTCATTCGGTTGATATTTTGAAGACACAAAAACTTCATCGTTGATTAAAAATAAGTTGTTTAAAAATTAAGTCTTTATTGTTAGTATTCTGAACTACTAAATTATTTGTCAATGATTGATTAAAAAATTATGAATGAAACTAAAAAACAAATTGATTTAGCTGTAAATGATATTGTCCCAACGGTAATCAATATTGCGTCATCAAGTAATTCAAATGTTGCTCTGATAATGGCATCGAAAGAGAAACTCAAAAAAAATTCTCGTACAAACTTTAAAGATTGGCAGCAAATAATATCTTTTGGTTGAACATTCTTGCAATACAAAGGTTCACAAGTAGAGATCCTTATGTTCTTAAAGAAGGAATTCTTGAAAACTAATTTTCTGGTTTGAAAGATCTTGTGATTCATCTCAAGATAGAAGAGGACAATAAGTTGCATAAGAAATCAACAATGATGGGCACAAATCTTGTTAAGGATTATTATCCAAATAATAAGATGAGGAAGAAGTCCTCTAGACAAGAGAAAAATCAAAACAACAAAAGGTTCAAAGACAATTGCTACAAATATTGTAAAGTTGGCCACAAAGCTCTGAATTGTCAAGTTCTAAAGAAGAACAAGAAAAATCAGATAAACATGGTGGAAGCACTTGAAAAGATTAAAAATCTAAGTGATATTATCACTTAAAGCAATGTAATTGAAAATCCAAATAAATGGTGATTTGATTCAGAAGCCACTAGACATATTTGTACGAACAAAGATGCTTCTGCTACTTATGATATCACTGATCTTGAAGAAGTGATCTTCATGAAAAGTACTGCAATAAACAAAGTTAAAGAAAGTGAAAAGATATATCTAAAGATGAATTTTGACAAGATGTTAACTCTCAACAATGTTCTCTATATTCCTACTATTAGAAAGAACTAAGTTTCTACAACACTTCTCGTTAAAATGATTTTAAGTGTGTGTTTATTTTGAAGAAAGTTGTAACAAGCAAGAATGAAATGTATGTAAAAAATGACTACCTCAATGAGGTTTTTTTCAAATTTGATGTAACGATTGATGAAATGAAAGATGGGGCTTCTTCTTACTTTCTTGAGTCTAATGATTTGTGAAATGGTCATTTGGGACTTGCCAATTACAAGACCTTCCGAAAACTATTTAGTTCAAAAGTTTTACCTAACTTTCAATGCAATAAATTAAAATGTCAAACATGTATTGAATTTAAGCACGCTAATCATACTTATAAATTTATTGAAAGAAATTCTAATGCCTTAAAATTGATTCACACTGATATTTGTGATATGTAGTCAACATCACCTCATGGTGAAAAAAAAATATTTCATATCTTTTTATTGATGATTGCACTAGATACTATTATATTTATTTGCAGAATAGCAAGGATGAAGAAAATGGAAGCATTTAGGCAATATAAAATTGAAGTTGAAAATTCGTTGGATAAAAATATTAAAATGGCAAGAAGTGATAAGGGTGGAGAGTATGAATCTCTTTTTGCCGAGGTAGGTTTGATAAATAAGATTGTCCATCAAACTATTATGTTAAACAACCAAGGGTTATGATGACACTTGTCACGTCATGCCTTGACAAGTGAGCATATCACCCAAACTGATATAAAGTGAAAGATAATACCAAAACCCAAAACAAGAATCTTAGAACAGAGTGGAACCATACATAAATGTTGCAACAGGGGAAATACACAACCAAATATATCATACAATATCCCAAAACCTGGTGTCACAGTGTAAGAGCTACTAAATACATCTTGTATGTCAAAGATACGATAATGTCCAGAAAGTATCAAAATCTATATCAGAATGCTAAATAAGATAGGAAATAAATAGAAAGAGGTAGTAGGACAAATCCTGAAGCATAGGGCGTCCGCTACTTCAAATATACTCCAAATACTTCCTGAACCAGCTATCTGTGCAGTGCACTCGTACCTAGTTCTGTACAAAAATAGTGTGGTAGAGATAAGTACTGTCCACTTGTACTCAGTAGGTATCATAGGTTGATTGAGTAAAGTAGAAAATAAAGCATATAAACACAAACTGTGGGCACGTTACCTGCAATTAGAAAATGTCTCAAACGATAGCCCACACTGTCTCCACTAATAATTATAATATGCACATATAAAATAATACATGTAGAGAAAAAAAGAACAATTATATACTTATGATACCCCAAGTTATTGAGTACTAACCCTCTATAAGATAAATAGTTGGACTAGATTTCCAACACCACTATTCTCGCCTTAATCCAAGATCAGGATAAGAAGTTAATGATGTTAAAATGCCAGTGACAAAGGCTCAGACCACGACTCGTTTCTTAACATAATGAGTCATGGGGAGGACTCATTGCCATGGCAGTGATACAACCCAGACATCGGTCCCTTGACAACGAATCAGTGTACGACTCATTATGAGACACAATGAGTTTTATGAGAAAACCATTGTAATAGTAGTGAAGGACCAAATTTTTGATCCTCAGGTAACTACTCCAAGCCACGACTCATGGTCAGACCTCACCAGTCATTACTCAAGTCGTGACGACTATTCCCAGACTTTTTCTGCATATGTTAATTAGGGTATTTTTGATTTTTTCCTCTCTTCAAACTCTTATTCCATGACTAAAAACACCCAAATGACTCCTTTGCCTTTAGTTATCAAGATTAAACCTTACTCTTTTCTTCTTTAACTTCGAAGACAAGAGATACTAGGGTTTTATAAAAAATTTAACGCTCAGGCTCCAAACATTGGATCCTCTTCAATATCTTTCATATTTTAGGCATGTTTCTCTTCCCTCACTTATGTTTTTACATTGTTGCATTTACTTACTCAACCTTCATGTGTTTAAATTATTGGGTTTGAAATTAAGTTGGGGGCTTTTAATTGATTATTACTTGAATTGTTTTTCCATGTTTTAAGTATGTTAGTCATGCTTGATAAATATTTTTTTTGGAATGAGTTGGTGCAACATGGTAGGTTTTGGAATGGGATACATGGGTTTCCCAAATTTATAGATTTTGACTTAGTAATGGCATTAGCCTTAACCCACATTGTAAACTTAATCCTAAGTTCAGATACTTGCATGATTTGACTTACCTTTTGAAAACATTGCATTACAAAAAGGTTAAATGGATAAAAATTGTATTGGAAGGCCTTGGTGGCCATGGTTTTGGATTTTGAATGAAACTTGGGAGTCTAATGGTTATATGGATCGGTTTGGCATAATTGAATTAGATTGCAAGCATATTGGTACGATGATACCATGTTGCAAAATGCATTAATAAAAACTCCTTTCTTAATGGTTGGGTTTATGAATAAATTATTTTAATTGGAGCTTAAAGGGAATTGTGTAGCTCAGCATGAAGGTGTAGTCCCTGGGGACCAATATTGGAAACCATGTTTACCAAGGTGGTATCTATATGATCGTGTACTTGGTGCACACATTATATTTTTGATGGGTATCGCCTTAGAGTCTTTAGACATTCCTCGATTTCCTTGGTATGTGCGGTTAACACACAATGGGGCCCTTTCGGTAAAGAAAGTAAGATGCATATAACTCATAGGTGCTTTAGGATGGAGCAAGCTATATAGTTCAGGATAGTATTTTAAACTCTCATATTCATGGACCTTATACCTATCCCGTTATTCTATATATGTATATCTGAATGTTGTGTATGTGATTTTTATGGATTTTTGGCAATGACATTATTTTATCACTTTTCCCTGAGTTACATACCAGTGCTCGCCCCACTGACCATCCCTGGACGCTATATCATTTCATGATATAGGGTATAAGGGATTTTGTATTACTCTTGTGTAGTGTTAGGTGGTATGATACATTGGTTGATTAGTTGTAAAGTGGTGAACCTTCATCTTTCGGAAAGCCCTACCATTTCATTAGGTTTCTTTTCATATTTTGGGAATTGTGAATTCTCTTTTGTCAAGGTCGGAGGCATGTCTAGATCTATTTTGGTATTTTTGTTTTTTAGAGGCTTTTGTGGACAATATTAGGATGATTGGTTGTCTTGTTTAGACTCTTAGATTTCATTTGTTTAATCTATCTTATTTACTATTTCGATTGGCTTCTTTTATTTTTAATATTGTGCTCTAGAGTTTAGGCTAAGATGGTGGTCTTTGGCCCACGTTGATCTTGAGATACCCATCATGACTAAGACCTAATTCGGGTCGTGACAAACTTGCTATCAGATTCAAGTTCAGGATCTTTAGGTATCCAAAAAGCCATGTCGAGTAGAGTTTTTTTTATGAGTGTGTAGCATTCCATACTTATAAGGGGAGACTACAAGGCAGTTTCGAATATTTCCTGTTTCTTGTGTTCTATTTTGGGCTATAGAGTCTTGTTGTCATGAAACCTCTCTAACTCCTGGCTTACTCGCATTTCAAATCATCCCTCCCCAAAGATATGACATTCATAGAAAATCTGCTAGAACCTCTATCCCACTTGGGGAAAATATGGAGGGAACTCGCCCTATTTATGGAGTGCAAACCCGGTCTAAGGTTCCTGCTTCTGACTGTACTACTTTATGTGGGATCCTATCAGTCCCTACTAGTTATTCTTGGGCTTCTCAGGCTGGTGTTACTTATGCTCAATCACCTTAGAGAGATATCTCAAATGTGAAATTTTATCAGTCTATTCACTTGTTTACTTAACTGGCGATATCACAGTCTTGTTGGTCTTATCATGATGGTTTTGCTGTCAGTTCATCTGAGGTTACCTGAGTCTGCCAGTTTATGAGATTGAATCACCTAACCTTTACAAGCTCTAAGGTTGAGTAGGATCCTTAGGGGTTTATTGATGAGATAGAGATATTTTCAGGGTTATGCGTGATACTATTTCTGAGGGTATGGAGTTTTCTGCCAATCAGCTGAAAGATATGGCTTGCCAATGGTATAAGAAATAGGAAGTGACGAGGGGTAATGAGGCTGAACCGGTTGTGTTGGATGAGTTTTTAGGTGCTTTTCCTGATCACTTCTTTTCTCAAGAGTTAAAGAAAGGTAAGGCCAAAGAGTTTATGAACTTAAAGTAGGGAAAGATGAATGTGAAAGAGTATGCCTCAAAATTTTAGTAGTTATCTCATTATGCTCCGAAGTTGCTATTTAATATGAGGTCTCTGATAAGAAAGGTTGCTTTTAGTTTATCCCGTGATTTGGTGCTGGAGTGTAAGACTGTTTATTGAATAATGACATGGATATCTCCACATTGGTAGTTTATGTGCAGTAGGTAAAAGATAAGAAAAAAGCAAGTAGAGATTTGATATGGACAAAATACAAAGTTTAGATATTCAGAGTAGGGTATAGGTTTGCAAAATAGTAAGAGAGATGGTAGACAATGGAATAAGAAAAATAGTAAGGGAAGTTCTTATTTGACGGTTAGTGCATCTTATCCTAAGACTTTAGGTGATCGTTATTTTTAGGCTAGTAGTTATCCTAAGGTACAGGGTGCCCAGTCTCAGGCTAGTGGAGCTCAATCAACCCTAACTTACTCTCCCAATCATTTTTATGGGTAGCTTCATAGTGGATATTGTGAAGAGGGAAGGAGTTTGTGTTTCAATTATGGTTAGCTTGGTCATATGCAATGAAATTATACTATAGCTAAAGTTTCCACTGGATCTAATAAGATCTCGGTTGCCACTTCTTCGACCCTTCACCTAAGGGAACCACTTCAGGTACCGGCAATAGTCGAAATTGCCTCTATGCACTAGCTACTGGCCAGGAATCTGAGACATCTCTAAATCTTATTATTGATATGTTATAGGTCTTCTTTTGTGATGTTTATTTTTTGCTTTATTTGGGTTCGATCCCATTTTATGTGACCCCTTATATGGCTTTACACTTTGGTTTGGACCCAAAAATATTTCCGACCCCTTCTCTATTTCTACTCCAATGGGTGAGTCTATTATTACTAGAAAAATCTATAGGGGTTGTGTGGTGTCTATCTTTCATAAAGAGATCTTGGTGGATGTGACAGAACTGGATATGGTGGATTTTGATGTTATCTAGCTAATGGATTGACTTTATTTGTGCTAATGCTTCTCTAGACTGTAGGACCCGAAAGGTCAGTTTCCATTTTCCTAATAAATCGGTGATTGAATGGGTAGGAGTTTCTTAGTACCCAAATGGAGGTTTATTTCATACTTTGAGCTCAGAAAATGATATCCAAAGGGTGTCTGTATCATCTAGTTTGGGTTAAGGATATTAACTCTGAGGGTCCCTCCTTACAATCTGTCCCTATGGTTAATGAGTTTTCTAAAGTTTTTCCTGATAATCTTCCTGAAATTCCTCCCAGTAGGGAGATGGATTTTGGGATTGATCTTCTACTAGATACCCGTCTCATTTCCATTCCTCCTTATAGAATGTCTTCAACTGAACTAAAAAAACCAAAAGAACAATTGAAGGATTTTATTGATAAGCTTTTCATTCGTCCTAGTGTTTCTCTGTTGGGTGCTCATGTACTTTTTGTGTGAAAGAAAGATAGGTCTCTTTAGATGTAAATATATTATCGTTAGTTAAGTGAGGTTACGGTGAAAAATAAGCCTTTCCCTAGGATTGATGATCTCTTTGATCAGCTATAGAATGATAGGTGTTTCTCTAAGATTGATCTCAATTTGGGCTATCACCAGCTGAAAATTAGAGAGGTTGATATTCCCAAGATGGCTTTCCAAGACCAGTATGGTCATTATGAGTTTATGGTTATGCCATTTGGCTTGACTAATGCTCCGACTGCTTTCATGGATCTTATGAATTGGGTGTTTAAAAAATTTTTGGATTTATTTGACATAGTATTCCTTGACGACATGTTGGTATACTCCAAAAGCAAGGAAGATTTTTCCAATAACCTCCGAATTCTGTTGCAAACTCTTAAGGACCAAAATTTATATGCAAAGTTTTCTAAGAGTGAATTTTGGATAAGTGTTAGAACCTTTCTTGGGAATGTTGTTTCTAGTGAGGGGATCAAGATAGATCCATAAGAAGTTGACGCAGTTAAGAAATAGCTTAGACCCATGACTCCAACCAAAATTAGGATATTCTTGGGCTTGGTTGGGTATTGTAGGAGATTTGTGGAGAGTTTCTCATCTATTGTTGCCCCGCTGACGAAGTTTACTTAGAAAATGGTTAAGATTTTATGGTTCGATGCTTATAAGGGTAGTTTTGAGAAGTTGAAGGATAAGTTGACTTCTGCATTGATTTTGACCCTGCCTGAGGGTACCAATGGGTTTGTTGTGTATTGTGATGCATCTTATCTAGGTTAGGGTTATGTGTTAATACAACATGGTAAGGTGGTAGCCTATGCTTCCAAGCAGCTTAAGATTCATTAGAGAAATTACTCGACTCATGATCTAGAGTTGGTAGTTGTGGTCTTTGCCTTGAAGATTTGGTGCCATTATCTGTAAGGGGTGCATTAGGATATTTATTCAAATTATAAGAGCTTGCAATATGTGTTTACACAAAGGGAATTAAATCTTAGAAAAAGGCGGTGACTCAAATTACTGAAGGATTATGACAAGAGTCTACACTACCATTCAGGTAAAGCTAATGTTGTTGTTGATGCTCTTAGCAGGCTGTCTATGGGGAGCCTATCTCATATTGATGAGGAGAAAAGAGGGTTAGAAAAGGATATTCTCAGGTTAGCTAACTTTAGATTTTGTCTCTTGGACTCTGAATATCGATGAGTGATTGTTCAGGAAGTGGTTAAGTCATATCTTGGTGCTGAGGTTAAGGACTAGCAGGCTTTGGATCCCATACATATAGAGATTAAGGATGATGCGGGTCAGCAAAAGGTTATGGCTTTCGAGATTAGGAGAGATGGTGTCTTGATGTATCAAGGAAGATTATGTGTTCTTGATGTTGATGGGCTACAGAAAAAGATTTTTATCGAAGCTTATGAGTCTAGATGTATAGTTCATCCGAATTCGACTAAGATGTATCATAACTTGAAGGAAATCTACTGGTGGAATAATATGAAGAAGGATATGGGATTTTGTTGCTATGTGTATGGTTTGTCACCAAGTTAAGGTAGAACATTTTGGGCCTGGTGGCATATCTCAAGAGATAAAGTTGCCCATGTAGAAATGGGAGATGATCAATATGGAATTTGTTATAGGTCTTCCACGGTCTCACAATCAGCATGATTCTATTTGGTTCATTATGGATAGAGTGACTCAATCTGCTCACTTCTTGCCCATGAGGACTAACTACACAGGAGAAGATTATGCTAATTTTTTCACTCAAGAGATAGTTAAGTTGCATGGAGCACCGGTGTCCATTATTTTAGATCGAGGAACAAAATTCTCTTCTCATTTTTGGGGCTTATTGCAGAAAGGTTTAGGGACTAAGGTGAACCATTGTACCACTTTCCACCCTCAAATGGGTATACAAGGAGAGCATACCATTCAAACCTTGGAGGACATGCTAAGGGCCTATGTGATAAATTTTAAAGGTAGTTGGGTTGACCATTTGCCTCTTATTAAGTTTTCTTATAACAACAGTTATTACTCCAGCAATCAGATGACCCTTTTTTAGGCTCCTTATGATAGAAAGAGCAGGTCTCCAATTGGGTGGTTTAAAGTTAGAGAGACTAGGTTGTTTGGTCCTGAATTGGTTCACCAAGCCATGGAGAAGGTGAAAGTGATTAGAGAAAGACTTAAGACTACTCAAAGATGCCAAAAGTCATATGGTATGTAAGGCAAAGGAAGTCAAAGTTTGAGGTTAGTGATTGGGTATTCTTGAAGGTTTCTCCTATGAAAGAAGTCACGAGATTTAGGAAAAAAGGGAAAGTTCAGTCCTTGTTACGTTGGTCTGTAACAGATTGTGAGGTGAATTGAGAATGTCGCTTGTAAATTGGATTCGATAGAGAGTTGGGCCTCGATTCATCCTACTTTCCATGTGTCCATGCTTAAGAAGTGTGTGGGTGACCCTTCTTTGATAATGCCAGTTAAGGATGTTGGTGTTGAGATTCACTGTCTTATGAGGAAGTCCCGATTAAAATATTAGATTGGCAAGTTCGAAGGTTGAGGATCAAGGATGTAGCTTTGGTAAAGGTCCTTTGGAGAAATCAAATGATGGAGGAAGCTATATAGGAATCTAAAGAAGACATGGAAGCCAAGTACTTATTCCCATTTCCAACGATGGATGAAAGAGCTTAAGGTATGAGTTTTGTTCCCTCTGGTCGCCTTTTTCATTTTTCCTTGTATTCTGTTTGCATTCTTTATTTTATCATGCTAAGGGTGCCCTAACTTCTCATTTGGGTATGAATGATCCAAAGAGGGAGGGGGAAGCATAATGAGATACCTCACGAGTCGTTACCCAAGTCTTGAGGACTGTTCCCAAACTTTTCCTCCACATTTTAATTAGGGTCTTTTTGGGATTTTCCTCCATTCAAACTCTTATTCCACGACTACAAACACCCAATTATCCCCTTTGGCTTTAGTTATCAAGATTAAACCTCACTCTTTTCCTATTTAACTTCCAAGATAAGAGATACTAGGGTTTTACAAGAAATTTAAAACTCTGGATCCAAACTTTGAATCCTCTTCACTTCTTCCATATTGCAGGTATGTAGCTCAGCTCTAAATTGTGTTTTTACATTGTGGCATTTACTTACTCAACCTCCTTGTGTTTAAATTGTTGGGTTTGAAGTTGGGTTAAGGGATTTTGATTGATTATTAATTAAATTATTTTCCCATGTTTTAAATATATTATTCAGGCTTGATAAATGGTTTGTTTGGACTGAGTTGGTGGAACATGGTAGGGTTTGGAATGGGTTACATGGGTTTCCCAAATTTATGGATTTTTTACTTGGTAATAACATTAGCCTCAATGTACCTTGTAAATTGATCTTAAATTTGTATACTTGCATTATTTGACTTACCTTTTGAAAACATTGCATTGCATAAAGTGTTGAAAGGATAAAAACGGTATTGGAACGCCTTGTTGGCCATGTTTTTGGATTTTGAATGAATCTTGGGAGTCTAATGGTTATACGGATTGGTCTGGCATATTTGAAGACTCCTTTTTTAATAGTTGGGTTTATGTGTAAACTCTTTTAGTTTGGTCTCAAAGAGAATTGTGTAGCTCACCGTGAAAGTGTAGTCCTGAGGGGACCAACACTGGAGACCAAGTTTGCCGACATGAGGGTCTATGTGATTGTGTGCTTGGTGCACACTTTATATTTTGGATGGCTATCGTTTTAGTGTCTTTAGCCTTTCCTCAATTTTCTTGGCACGTATGGCTAACACACACGGGGTCCTTTCGGTAGGGGGAGTCGGACCTATATACCCCATAAGTTCTTCTAGGACGAAGCAAGCTTCATAGTTCAGGTTAATATTTTAAACTCTTATGCTCATGGCCCTTGTCCCTATCCCGACATATTATATATGTTTATACAAATGTTATGCATGTGGTTTTGACTGGTTTTTTATGATGTCATTATTTTATCAAGTTTCCCTAAGTAACATACCAGTGCTCGCCCTTCTGACCATCCCTGGACGCTACATCATTTCATGATTTAGGGTCCGAAGGCTTTTCTATTACTCCTGTGCAATGTTAGGTGGTGTGGTACGTTGGTTGAGTTGCTGTGAAGTGGTGAGCCTCCATCTTTCGGAAAGTCTTGCCATTTCATTAGGTTTCTTTTTATGTTTTAGGAATTGTGAATTCTTTTTTTTCAGGGTCAGGGGCATGTCCCGACCTAGTGTGGTATTTCTAGTTTTTAGAGGCTTTTATGAACAATAATGGGATGATTGGTTATCTTGTTTAGACTCTTATATTTCATATAATTCATCTATCTTATTTACTATTTTGGATGGCTTCTGTTGTTTGTGATATTATGCTCTGAAGGTTAAGCTAAGGGTAAAATTGGAAATTTTATTCTAAAATATATTTTCACAATTAAAGGAACTCATTGAAGAAAACCAAAGTGAAAACGAGTTGAAATTGTTTTAAACCGAAGAAATAATTTTTTTTAACCTTCCGAGCCAAAATCTCCAAATTCCATTTTTAAATCCACGTTTAAACAAGATTTAAATGATAAGGTTGAAGAAACATAGTTGAAGTAGGTGTTTTGGAGCTTACCCGGGCTTAGAAATGGAAGGAATTTCTCAAAAGCTCGAACTCCCAAGCTTCGAGTCTAAAAAATGGTGAAAAAAGGCGAAAAGGGGTATTTAAATGACCCAGACGTTGCATATGCAATCATCGAATCTCTTAAACAACCAGGTGTCACATACGTAATACTTTGCCAGTGAGCAGGTGGCGCATAAGAGACCCTGCTGTCGCTTATATGATGGTCATGTAAGTGACATAAAAGCCGCGTAAGTGACATTTTGTTGCACGTTTGGGTCGCTTAAGCGACCAAAATTTCGCTTAAGCGAGTGCACCTATTAGAGACTTGGAGAATTCCAAATCTCTGTGGACCCTTTGGGATCCATCAGGAATTCTAAGAATGCATACGAACTATGCTACCCTACAAAAATGACACTCCAAACTTAATAACGATATCAGATTTTTGAAAAGACGTTGTTTTCACAAAGTTGACCCCTTAAACATAATCTTGCAACTTTTTGAACCAAGGTCAAAATTAGATATAAAAGCCATGAAACAAAACCAACCTCATTACAAACCTAAAATCGATGTTCTGGACCTGCTGGCGCAGTCCTTTTTGCCATCCGGAGCACAACTTAATAAATATTAAGTGAAGTCAACTATAAGGCTTTTCAAGCCATCAAAAATCACAATTTCATATATTTCACACCAAAATACATTACGAATCATGCCAAATATCCTCATACCACAAAGCAACCACGATGAGGGGTAAAATGGTCAAATCATATAGAAATGAATATTTCACAAAAATCACCAAAAATTAAGTTGCTACATCATTCACCACTAAAAAATCTAGTTTATCTGCGAACTAAAGTAAAGGAAATACCTGAACCAGAGAAAAGTTGGGGGTAACTACTACGCATATCAAACTCGACCTCCTAAGTAGCCTTATCTACAAGTTAATGACTCCACTAGACCTTAGCTACTTGAATATCTCTAGAATGCAACCGTCTAACATCCCTGCTAAAATAGAGACGGGCTCCTAAACAAAAAATAAGCTCTCATCTAGCTGAATTGAATCCCACCGAATAACATGAAACTCATCTGAAATGTAATGCCAAGGCATGGAAACATGAAAAATTGGGTGAAAAACTGATAAATATGGGGACAAAGCCAAC
Source organism: Capsicum annuum (assembly GCF_002878395.1). Lineage (NCBI taxonomy): Eukaryota > Viridiplantae > Streptophyta > Magnoliopsida > Solanales > Solanaceae > Capsicum > Capsicum annuum. The sequence continues at coordinate 34,147,729 of NC_061114.1, forward strand.
TAATAACCCGCATCACCAACGGTCCAAAGGATCTCAAAGCTCGAATATACTTGGGGCTAAGCTTGCCTCTTTTTTCAAACCTCAACAAGCCCTTTATGGGAACACGAAGGAAAACATGATCACAAATACTGAACGTTAGGGCACAAAGCCTATGATCCGCATAGCATTTCTGGCTACTCTGAGCCACTCGAAGACTTTCCCAAATGACCCAAACTCTATTCAAAGTCTATGAAGTAAGTTCATACCTTGAGTTCTGATCTCAGAAAAATCAAACCAACCAACTAGAGAGAGACAATGCCTACCATACAAAGCCTTGAAAGGAGCCATCTTAAACCAGAATGATAGTTATGATCAAATACAAACTTTGCCAAGGCTAGATGCTGCTCCCACTGGCCTCCAAGGTCTAACACGTAGGCGAAGCATATCTTGCAAGACCTAAATAGTCTTTTTCGACGAACCATCAGTCTGGGGATGAAATGCTATGCTAAGACCAACTCAGATACCCAACTTTTCCTGAAAAGTCTTCCAAATGTGAGATGTGAATACTGAACCTCAATCCGATATAATTAAACATGGACGCCCCATGAAGATGCATTATCTCACAAATATAGATATGGTCCAATCTCTCAGCACTAAAAAAACTTAAATTGAAATGAAATGAGCAGATTTGGTCAATCGATCCATGATGACCCAAACACTATCAGAACCACAAGAATTATGAGGCAATCTAGTCCCAAAGTCCATAATAATCTATTCCTATTTCCACTTGGGGATGTGTATCCTCTGAATCAAACCACCAAGTCTCAAATGCTCGACCTTCAACTGCTAGCAACATAGGCAACGAGCTACAAAATCTGATACATCCTTCCTCATACCACCTCACTAGTAATGTTGTCTCAAATCATAATAAATATTAGTCACCCCTGGACAGATAGAATATATAGAATAATGAGCCTCTTTGAAAATCAATCCAATCCATTCACCCACTCCCCACACACAAATCCATCCACTAATCCTGAAAATACCGTCTGGATGAAGCAAGGTGTCCTTAGTATCACCACTCAACAATTTATCTTGAGTCACTCTCAACCCAACATCATCAAACTGATGAGGTCAAATTTGCTCCATCAAAGAAGGCCTAGCCTCCATGAATACCAAAATACGTACAGGTATCAAAACATCAAGCCTAACCATCTAGTTAGCCAAAGACTGAACCTCTAAGTCCAAAGTCCTCTCCTGGGTCAAAAGATGCACCAAGCCACCTAGGCTAGTCGACTTCCGGCTTAAGGTATCTGCAACCACATTAACATTGTCATGATGATAAAGAATAGTCAAATCATAACCCTTAGGCAACTCAAGACAGTGGTGCTACCTCATATTAAGATCTCACTGGTAAAGAAATACTGAAGGCTATGATGATCTGAGAAAATGTCATAATGCACTCCATACAAGTAGTGTCTCCATAACTTCAAAGCAAAAACACCTGCATACAACCCCAAATCATCGATAGGGTAATTTTTGTCACAGGGCTTCAACTGTTAAGAATAACAAGCAATCACCTTACCTTCCTTCATCAACACAACAACTAACCCAACACCAAAAGTATCACAAAAGATAGTAAAACTCATGCCTTCATTAGGAAAAGTCAAGATAGGAGTTGAAGTGAACAAGTTCTTGAGCTTTTAAAAGCTCACCTCACAAGCATCGAACCACTAAAAGAAAATCTTCTTATGAGTCTACTTGGTCAATAGAGATATGATAGATGAAAAACCTTCAACCAAACATTGAAAGTAACTTTCTAAACCAATAAAATACTAAATCTCGATAGGAGAAGTAGGTCTAGCCCAATCACAAATTGCTGTAATTTTGGCTGGATCGACTATAATTATAAGAAACTTAAAATTTTGATCATTTTATTTTTTACTTCTCGTGCTCGTAAATTAATTTTTAACTTGAATTATGTGTAAGTATGCTAAAAGGGTAATTTGAGAAAGTTTCAGAATTTTTGAAAAGGGTTCAGGCTATTTTGGAACTCCGAGGCAGTGTGCCTCCATGATATCACCATTACATAAAGGTTAACCTCCATGATATTGGCGTGGCACAAAGGTTAACTTCCAAGATAAGGCTGTGCCACACTAAGGTGTAAATTTTGTCCAGTTTTTTTTTTTTACACTTGGGGTAGGGGGCTTTTGGTCTTTTTATCTCTTGTACGACCTTTAAATATAAAAGGACCTTTTTTTCTCAATTTTCAAAGATCAAACTCTACTTTAATCATCTTTAACTCTTCAACCAAGAATGCTTAAGGATTTCATAGAGAATTCATCATTCAGACTCCAAACTTTAAATTGACTTCAAATTCCTGTGTACTTCAGGCATGCCTTTCTTCCTTAAACTTTAATTTTACATAGTGAATGGATTTTCATGTGATTTAAATTATGGGTTTTGAAATTGGGTTGAGGTATTTTGGTTGTTACAGGTTGAATTACTTGTACCATGTTTTGAATTGATTATGCATACTTTAAATTAATATTTTTAGGACTGAATTGATGCATTATTTAAATGATTGGAATATGGGACATGGTTTTCCCCAAATTGGATGAATTTTGTCTTGAATTTAGCATTAACCTTAACCCACTTTATAATTATGTTTTGAAATAAGGGAAAATTGCATGGTTTAACCTTCTTTTGAACTCAATGTATTGTATTAATGACTAATATTATATAAATATGGATTTGGATGGCCTTGGTGGCTATGGTTTGGATTTGTATGGAACTTGAGAGTCCAATTTGGTTGTGCGAAGTGGATTGGCATGTTTAATTTAGCTTACAGGCATATTGATATGACGATATCATGTGGTAAATGCCTTAATAAATGACTCCTAGGTTAATGGTTAGAACCATGTGCAAAGTGTTTTAATTGGGGCTTAAAAGGGATTGTGTAGCTCACCGTAAAGGTGTAAGTCCTGTGGGGACGAACACTGGAAACTACGTTTGCTGGAGTTGAGGATCTATATGACTGTGTGCTTGACACACACTTGAAATATATATGTATATATGAGTGTGTGTGTGTGTGTATGTATATATATATATATATATATATATATATATGGGACAGCTACTGCCTATAGTGGCTTTAGTTTTCCTTCAAATTTTCCTCGATTCATTCTGCTAACACACACTGGGTACCTTCAATAGGGAGAGCTAAATGATATAGCCCATAGGTTCTTTTAGGATGGGTCGAGCTTCACAGTCTAGGTTAATGGATTTAAAACTCTCATGCTCATGGTTGTTACTCTGTTACTCTATCTCGACATATATATATATATATATATATATATATATATATATAAATGTGTGCAAATAGTTTTGATTGATTTTGGATATGGCATTATTTTATCATTTTTTTGAGTTACATACTTGTGCTTATCCCACTGAATATCCTAGGACAAAACACCATTTCATGATGTAGGTTCTGAAGACTTTTTTATTGTTTCTATGCAGTGTTAGGTGGATTAGCCTATCTTTTGAGTTTCTCTAAAGTGGTGAGCCTTCATCCTTCGAAAGGCCTTATCATTTTATTATTCTTTTTTTTATTAATTTAGCACTCTTGTATTCTTTTTATCATAGTCGGGGGCATGTCCTAACTTAGATTTTATTCTGGTTTTAGAGGCTATTGTGGACAAATGTGGATTGGTTGGTTATTTATCAACTCTTAGTTTTCATTAGAGTTATCGATTCACCTTTTATTACTATCTTATTTGGATTCCACTTTATCTTTATTGTTATTATTTTCTCTTAAGGTTAGGTTAAGGGAGTGGTGTCTAGTCCATGATGGGATTGATATGCCTGTCACGGCTAGTCCCTGGTTCAAGTTATGACAAGCTTGGTATCAAAGCATGATTTAGAGTCGTTGGGTATCAACAAAGCCGTATCGAGTAGAGTCTTTTTTATGGATGTGTAGCACACCATAATTATACGTAGGAGGCTACACAACATTTAGTAATATTTCCCTTTCTTGGGTTCTATTTTGGGCTATAGAGTCTAGTGTTATGAAACTTCTTTAATCCTGACTTTCTCATAGTTAAGATTATGCGTCCTTGAATATCTAATGTTCATAGAAACTCACTGATGTTCATAGAAACTCTACAGGGAACTCTATTCCACCTTAGAAGAATATGGAGGGGGCTCACCCTATTTATGGAGTGCAGACCATACTAAGGTCCCTGCCCCTAATTGTGCTGCTCTACGTGGAGTTCCACCTGTCCCCACTAGTCCTCCTTGGGCTTTTTGGGGTGGTGATGCTTATGATCAGCCGACTTAGGGGGACATCTCTAATGCAAAGCTCCGTCGATCTATTCATTGGTTTACTCAGTTGGTGACATCTCAGTATTATCAGTCGGATAGTGTTGGTTTTATCTCTCCTTCTTTGAGGTCACTCAAGTTGGCGAGTTTATAATATTGAATCCCTCAACCTTCACAGGCTCTTAGGTTGAGGAGGATCCTCAGGGGTTTGTGGATGAGATGAAGAAGATTTCCAGGGTGATGTATGTTACTGATTTTGAAGGTATAAAGTTTGGTGTATATCAACCAAAAGATGTAGCTTATCAGTGATATAAAGAGTGGGAAAAAGTGAGGGATGATAATGCGGAGCCGTCATTATAGGATGAGATATCGGGTGCCTTTCTTAATCATTTATTTCCTCAGGAGCTGGGGGAAGCTCAGGCTAATGAGTTTATGAATCTGAAGTAGGGAAGATAAGTCTGAAAGTGTATGCCTTCAAATTTGAATAGTTGTTTCATTATGCTCCCGAATTGATGTCTATCCAGAGATCTACAGTGAGAAAATTTTCTTTTGGGTTATCCCGTGACTTGGTATTAGAGTGTAAGGTTGTAATATTGAAAAATAATATAGACATCTCCAGGATTGTGGTTTATATGCAGCAGGTGGAGGATAAAAAGAGAAAAAGAATAGATGGAAAAGAGGTAGAATAAGAAGTTCAGGTATTTAGAGTAGGGTGGGGTTAGAAAAATAGTAGAAAAGATGGTAGACAGTGGAACAAGAACAAGAACTGAATAATTTTTATTCATCTTCTAGTGCTCCCCATCCTAAACCTTTGGGTGATCGTCGTTCTCACTATAGAAGTATTTCTAAGGAACAGGGTGCCCAGTCTTAGGTTGGTGGAGCTCAGTTATCCGTACCTTATCTTTTTTGCCATTTTTATGGGCAGCTTCATTGTGGTTATTATGAGAAGAGGAGGAATCGATGTTATAATTATGGTCAGCTTGGTCACATGCAGCGAGATTATCTTTCATCCAAGGTTGCCACTGTGGCTAATAAAGTTTTGATTGCCACATCTCTTACACCAAAGGGCACTACTTTTGGTACTAGCACTAGCCAGAATCGCCTCTATGCATTTGCTACTCACCAGGAATCTTAGGCATATCCAGATGTTGTTACTGGTATGTTACATCTCGTCTCTTGCGATGTTTATTATTTACTTGATTCAGGTTCTAACTTTCTTATGTGGCCCTTATGTGTCCGTGCATTTTGGTTTTGCTCTTGAAAGTATTTTTGACCCCTTTTCTATGTCTTCTTTGGTGGGTAATTCTCTAGTTGCTAGAAAAATCTATACGGGTTGTGTGGTGTCTATCTTTTATAGAGAGACATTGATGGATTTGATAGAGTTGGATATGATGGACTTTAATGTTATCTTGGGGATGGATTAGATTTATTCGTGCTATGTCTCCTTGGATTGTAAGACCCAAAAGGTCAGTTTCAATTCCCCAATTAACCGATATTACAATAGGAGGGGAGTTTCTTAGTTCCCAAAGGGAGGTTTATTTCCTATCTTAGAGGTCAGAAATTGATTTCGAAAGGGTGTCTATATGATCTAGTTCAGGTTAAGGATTTTGATTCTGAAAGTCCCTCCTTGCAATCTGTCCCTGTGGTTAATGAATTTCCTGAATTGTTTGTCGCGCCTTATTTCGAACCGGTCGAAACAACACACAACGTATGGTGGTTGTGACTCTTGGGTTTTGAAAATTTCACTTTTTAGAGTCGTCATCTAACTTTTTAGGAAAATTAGGAAAAACTATTTTTTATAGTAAGTCTCTGTTCAGGTCTATCAAAAATGTTTTGAGATTCTGCATAAGGGTTTTGGTTACTCGAGGGAAAGGAATTAAGCACCCCTCAAAGCTTATCCGAAGATAGTCCTTACACTTAGTTTAGGAAATGTTAGGAAAAACTTTTATTTTGTTACTTGCTTAAAACGGTGATAAGAAAACTTTATTATTATTATATTGATTTGTTTTCTTAAAAAGGAATGAAATTCACGATATAATAAACATGACAATTAACATGTACAAGGAAGTAATATAATTATCGCAAAATATATGTATGAGTACTTTCAGAATACAAAAGGGTGGTAGTATAATTTACACATATTAGAAAGTGCAAAATCTTGTAATCTTATAAAGATATTTTAAGACATGCGAAGTCCAAGTACATAACTAAAATATAAACAAATATGTTTTTTATGACGTGAAAATTTATTTGCGAAATATATATTTAAGGGTATATGAAATATTATGAATAGGTTGGAATTAAATAATGATAATATTAATAATAATAATAATAATGAAGAATTAAAATAGTGACGATAATTTCGGTATAAATAATAGTGACAATAATAATAATATTGGTAATTAATAAATAATAATTTTATAGTATAACATAATATACCTTGTACGTGGTAGTGGTACCTCACATTTCTAACCTGAAAACTCAATAGTGTGAAAAAATATAGCACAAAAATTAGAATTATTTATTGAAAAAAAATATGTTAAAATTGGTAAATGGCCTCGAAAAAATGTAAATTTTGATAATGTGTTTTCTTATTAGTTTTGAAATTTTCTCTTTTTATTGTTAAGTTTTTAAGAGAAACATGGTGGTTACTATGTTGATTTTATTTAGATATATTGATGGCGAATTTTCAAAAGAATTATCCAAGTACGATAAAAGGTACTATTTTATCCAGTAATAATCATGTGTTACTTGCGAAAAACGAGATGTTAAAGCTACTTTCTAAAGGGATAAAAATAAAAAATTCAACAATCTAATACAGTTACTCTAAGTTAAACAATAAGAGTTAGTAAATACAAAACACTCAACATAAATTGGACCAAAAGATGAGAAATACTAGACTCCATTAGGAGTTTGGGCTTTTAAATTTTACAATTCTGAAGCTCTGCGATCCTAGTGGCGGTTGACCCGATACTTGGATCAAAATGAGTTCTGTTGCGAAACTCCAACTCCTGAGTTACATGAAAAGGAAAAAAAAGATAAGGAGATTAGGAACCGGACAAGTGATAAGAATTAAAGGAAATCATACTAAATGAATATTTGAACATTGAATTTAAATCACCACTCGCTAATCATGCGAACATATAACTGCACCCTTTAACCAATTAAAATAGAATAAAACTAACCCATTTATCCAAAGGCAATAGAATTTCTTCCTTAAACGTAATTGGAAACATATTTAAACCACACTAACTTATTTCAAAAGCTCAAGGAAATGGATGGGAGTAGCAAGGCTTCTCAAAACTTGGACCAACATATTAGGCACCTTACGAAAATATTTCTAAGCAAAGAAAATCTCTAAATTTCACAACTGGAAGCATAATCAATCTTGCTTGGAAAAATATTTCTTTATTCTTCATTTGAAGGCTAACAAAGACGCTACACATATTTAAAATATAATACACATGGGCCAAATTTGATCATCCAAATAACCATTTTCCTTGAAAACTTGAAACAACAACTCAAATAAAAGAAAGAAAAGAAACAAGCAAGGATTCGGAAACTAACAGAATGTATTTCAGAATCATTTGATTAAACTTCAATCAAACTTTTAGGCAAAGCTCTGGAAAAAATCATCTTATCGAAATTGACTTGGGATTTAAAGAAAATGACAACACAGTAAACTCAAAATGAAATAAATTTCAGATTTACCAAGATCTAACAATAGCGAAAGGAGTAAGTTAAAGTAAAGCATGATATAAGGCATGTCTCTGTGTAGGTGTTTGAATTTTATTTGCCGAAGATTTTCTCACCTTTCAATTAATGAAATAGTAGAAAGCCAATCAACTTTAACATCCACAAAACATAAACAGTTTGAAACCCACGGCTATGTATTAATCTTAGAAGTGGGAAGATTAACCCATTCAAATTAAACTTCATGTATGAATTCACAATTTATTCGGGATTTCACCAAATGAATTTTAACGGACTCGCCAACAAAGCTAGAAGTAAAATACTATATTCTTTGTTTGACTATAACATGGAAAGAAACAAAGCAATATCAAAAAAAATAATTGAGAATAGCCTCTTACGAACAGTAATGCGTTGCACCGCCCGTCACATATTGGCAAGCTACATCGTCTTTCTCATAGACACCACATCTTTGAGTATCGAATCAACTGCACGGGAACAGTCAAAATCAAGACAAAATTATGCGGTCAAAATTCGCAAAAGTAGACAATCACACAATCAAGACACAATGGAGAGTTATGCATTTTTAATTATTCATAACTACATTTTAACACAGATTTAAAATTTGAAAAATGAAGTAAAAGGGGGAACTTTCACATATGAACACGTACAGATTCACACACACACGATGTGACGAAAAAGAATGTGTTCTCGGCGGAAGCAAAGATAGGCAAAATGATCAAGATTTGAACAAAATCATATCCGTGAAAATCAAACAGAACAAATAAAGAAAGAAAAATAAGGATTGGACTAAAAAGGGAATTCGCACCTTTGTGGTGCAGCAACACTGAGGCCTCAACGTCGGGGATCTTTCGGCAACTAGAAACTCAAATCACTGAACTCCAAACCTCAACCAGAATCAGAAAGAAACTAACAATTTTGAGACCCCTTTGTTTGCACCTCTCGGCATTCACTGATGTCGATTATTTTTTTATTTTTCTTTCTTTTTGATTTCTTTTTCATGATTTTTTTTTCACAGATCATCCACCCCCTTTTTTTTTCTTCTCCAATTTTTGATCCTTCTTCCTCTTCTTTTCGATTTTTCACCTTTGATTTTAAAAAAAAAAATTCAAGACCCCTTTTCATTACTGTTTTATCGAAATTCCTTATTTTTCTCTTTTTTCTCCCCTTCAACCTGCCCTCGAGATGAATGGAACCACCTTTTATAGGCTCAAATCCGGACCTGAGACTCCCGATTTAAAACTAAAAATATAACAATTAAGAGGGAAAATTATTTGAAAATTTGAATCTTGAATTTTTTGTAGAGGATCTCTCCATTTTGCAGCTTTCTCCGGGCTATTAATGGCGGATTTGAAGCTGTTGATATGTTGTAGCATCATTTTGGAGTATATTTTTTTTTTATATTCACGGATCCGGGCTGGCCAAACCAAAAAATAGGTGAATCTTGCAGCCTAGCGGCAGACGGCGACCAGCTATGGGGGATAGGGGGTTTCTTATTTTGGTTAGAAAGGAAACGAAGAAGAAAGACAAAAGAAAAGGGTCTGGTTTTGTTGCTGCTTTGGGGTGTTGATGGAGAAGTATCGATGGTCTCCTGTTTGGGAAGTGTGGGAGCAAATTAATGCACTGATTTTATTTTTGACCAATTTTGATCGGACGGTTCTAAAAATAATACCGAAAAATAATAATAGTAAAATATTTATATATATATATATGTATATGTAGAGACATTTATGTGAAAAAGATGATTAAAAATTGATTATCTTGATCCGTTCGATCATTGATCGGAACGGTTCAAACTTAATTTAAAAAGAAAAGAGTAGAGAGGATAAATACGTAAATAAATAAGGAACAAAAATACTTTATATACATGTATGGGTAAATATAAAGAAACTGATTATTATTTTTTATCCGTCCGATCACTTAATTGGACGAATTAAAATCAGCAATGATAAAAAATAAATAAATAAATAAATAATAAAAAATAATTAAATATATAGAGTACATATGTAAATATAAGGTTGAAAATTTTGGATCTATGGGTTTAAAAAATGAATTGACGGGCTAGATTGATGGGTGTCGGTTAAATGAAATAATGAAGCAGTGAACTGAGTTTCGAGCTAATTTTGGGCTCTTGGCTGAAATTTATAAAATAAGAATTGGGTTTGGATGAAATAAAATTAGAGCATTGTTAGCCCGAATACTCTGTCTACTGAAATTAAATTTATCGATGCTTCTGATATCCTACACAAATATTTTTAGTTTAACGTATACAAATTTTAAACATAATTTGTATAAGCGTCCAATTTGATATTTTTTGTGATTTAATATTAACAATATATGTGTGTATAAAAATAAGAATATAATAAAAATATATGTACATCTTAAAAATATATTTTATGTAATAAAAATATACATATATGGTCACAATATTGTGCAAAAATAAAGTTAGAAAGGATGCGAATGCGAATACCAAAAGATATATATATATTTTTTATTCGTTAAAATATTTAATTATATTTAATTAAAATATTTTATATTATGATAGAAAAATAAATTCCCCTTATATTAAAATTTGTAGAATTAGAAACAAAAATACGAATCTTATTTATTTATTTTTTATTTAATTCTTAAAAATTATTTAGGGCCGAGGAGCATCGGTAAAATAATTAAAGAAAGGCAAGCCAAAATTGGGTGTCAACAATATTTTTTAATGATATTTCTAGAATTTCTCCCGATAGGAAAATAGATTTTGGGATTGATCTTCTACCAGATACTCATCCAATTTTCATTCCTCCAAATAGAATGGCTCTGACTGAATTAAAGGAGCTAAAAGAGCAATTGAAATAGTTTCTTGATAAAGGATTCATTCATCCTAGTGTTCCTCCATGGGGTGCTCTTGTGCTTTTTGTGCAAAAGAAGAATGGGTCTCTTTAGGTGTGTATAGACTATCGATAGTTGAATAAGGTGACAGTGAAGAATAAGTATCCTCTTCCTAAGAATGATGATCTTTTTTATCAGCTTAAGGATGCTCAGTGTTTGTCTAAGATTAATATTCGTTCGGGCTATCATCAGTTGAAAATTTGGGAGGTCGACATTCCTAAGACTGCTTTTGAAACCTGGTATTGTCACTATGAGTTTTTGGTGACGTCATTTGAGTTGACTAATGTCTGGCTGCGTTTATGTACCTTATTAATCAGGTGTTCAAGTAGTTTTTAAATTTATTTGTTATAGTCTTCATTGATGACATCTTAGTGTATTCTAAGAGTGAGGAATATCATGCCAATCACCTTCAAATTATATTGCAGACTCTTAAGGACCAAAGGTTGTATGTAAAATTTTATAAGAGTGAATTTTGGATGAATGTTATGACTTTTCTTCGGCATGTTATTTCTAATGAAGGGATCAACGTGCATCCACAAAAAGTTGAGGTAGTTAAGAAATAGCCTAAACCTACGACTCCTACCAATATTAGGAGCTTCTTTAGCTTGGCTGGGTACTATAGGAGATTTATGGAGAGTTTCTCTTCTATTACTGCTCCAATGACAAAGTTGACTCAGAAAAAGGTTAAGTTCTTGTGGTTCGACTTGTGAGGGTAGTTTAGAGAAATTGAAGGATAAGTTTTCTTCTGCTCCTATTTTGACCCAACCCGAGGGTACTGAGGGTTTTTTTGTGTATTGTGATGCATCCCATGTGGGACTGAGTTGTGTTTTCATATAACATGATAAGTTTGTGGCCTATGCTTCTAGACAACTTAAGGTTCCAAGAGGAACTATCCGACACACAACTTGGAGTTGGTGCCTGTGGTTTTTGCTTTGTAGATTTAGTGTCATTATCTATATGGGGTGCATGTGGATATATATATATATATATATATATATATATCATTAGAGCTTATAGTATGTGCTCATGCAGATGGAGTTGAACCTCGGGCAGAGAAAGTGGTTTGAATTGCTCAAGGATTATGACATGAGCTTGCACTACCATCTAGGTAAAGCTAATGTTATTCCTGGTGCTCTTAGCAGGTTATCTATGGGAATTTTATCTCATATGGTTGAGAAGAAAAGAGGATTAGTGAAGGACATTCACAGGTTTTCTAACTTTGGAGTCCGTCTCTTGGACTCTGAAGATAGAAGAGTGATTGTTCAAAAAGTTGTAAAATCATTTTTTGGTGCTGATATGAAGAGGAATCAGACTTTGGATCCCAAACTTATGTAGATTAAGGATGATGTGGGTTAGAAAAAAGTTATGGCTTTTGAGATTGGAGGAGATAGCATCTTGAGGTACCAAGGTAGACTGTGTGTTCCTGATGTGGATGGGCGGCAGGAAAGGATTTTGCTTGAGGCTCATGAGTCCAGGTATATAGTTCATCTGGGTTCAACTAAGATATATCATTACTTGAAGAAAATTTACTAGTGGAACAATATGAAGAGAGACGTGGCAAAATTTTTGGCTAAGTGTACCGTTCTTTAGCAAGTTAAGGTTGAGCATTTCAGGCCTGGTGGCATGTCTCAAGAGATAGAGTTGCCCATGTTGAAGTAGAAGATGATTAATATGGATTTAATTATGGATATTTTATGGTCTCGCAATCAATATGATTCGATTTGGTTCATTGTGGATAGGATGACTAAGTTTGCTCACTTCTTACCTGTAAGGACTAACTACTCAGGAGAGGATTATGCTAAGTTGTTCATTCAAGAGATTGCCTGTAAGGACTAACTACTCGGGAGAGTATTATGCTAAGTTGTTCATTCAAGAGGTTCTGAAGTTTCATGGTGCTCCAGTGTTCATCATTTCAAACCGAGATACACAGTTTTCTTCTCATTTCTGGCGATTATTTCAAAAAGGTTTAGGTACATAGGTGAACCTTAGCACAGTTTTCCACCCTCAAATGGATAGGAAAGTGGAGCGTACTATTCAGACTTTGAGAGATATTCTAAGGGCCTGTGTGATTGATTTTAAGGGTAGTTAGGGGGGATCATTTGCCTCTTATTGAGTTTGTGTATAATAATAATTATTATTTGGGTATTCCGATGGATCTTTTTTAGGCTCAATGGTAGGAGGTATAGATCTCTTATTTGATGGTTTGATATTGGTGAGATTAGGTTGTTTGGTTCTGACTTGGTTTACCAAGACATGTAAAAGGTGAAAGTGATTAGAGAAAGACTTAAGACTACTCAAAGTTGCCAAAAGTCTTATGTAGATGTAAAGCGAAGAGAGTTGGAGTTTGAAGTTAATGATTGGGTATCTTGAAGGTGTCTCTTATGAAAGAAGTCATGAGGTTTGGGAAGAAGGGGAAGCTCAGTCCTCGTTATGTTGGACCGTATTAGATTTTAAGGAGAATTGAGAATATTGTGTATGAGTTATATTTGCTTGCGAGTTTAGGTTCTATTCATCCTGTGTTTCATGTGTCCGTACTGAAAAAAGTGTGTGGGTGACCCTTCTGTGATACTGACAGTTGAGAATGTTGGTATGACGGATTCCTTATCCTATGTGGAAGTCCCTATTGATATATTGGATAGGCAAGTTTGTATATTGAGGACCAAGGATGTAGCTTTGGTAAAGGTTCTTTTGAGAAATCAGAAGGGTAAAGAGGCTACATGAGGCTATATGGGAAGCTGAGGAAGACATGAAGACCAAATACCCATTCTTGTTCCTTGTGTCAAATGAAAGTGCTTAAAGTATGAGTTTCATTTTCCTCTTGTCACTTTTCGAGTTTGTCATTTGGTTTTGATGTATTCTTGGTATTCTTGTGCTAAAAAGTATCCTAACTCATCATTCGGGGATGACGAATGATCCTAACTGGGGAAGGGTGAATGTAAGACCATTAAAATTTTAATCATTTTATTTTTGACCCTCTCATGCTCGTAATATCGAGTTTTGACTTGAATTGTGTTTAAGGATGTTAAAAGGGTCATTTGGAAAGGTTTCAGAATTTTTGGAAATAGTTCGGGGCTCTTTTGGAACTTCGATGTAGTGTGCCTCCACAATATCACCGTGCCACAGAGGTTAACATCCACGATATTGGCATGGCATGGAGGTTAACCTTCGTGATAAGGTTGTGCAGGTGTAATTTTCTTCAAGTTTTTGTCCACTAGGGGTGAGGAACTTTTGGTCTAAACATAAAAAGAGCCCTTTTTCTTCAGTTTTCGAAGATCAAACTCTACTTGAATCATCTTTAACTCTCCAACCAAGAATACTTAAGGGTTTCATAGAGAATTTATCATCTGAGCTCCAAACTTTAAATTGACATCAAATTCTTGTATGTATCAAGCATGTCTCTCTTTCCTAAACTTTAATTTTACATTATGGCATGGATTGAAAGGATTTTCATGTGATTAAAATTGTGGGTTTTGAAATGCGGTTGAGGGGTTTTGGTTGATACTAGTTTAACTACTTGTAACATATTTTGAATTGATTATTCATGCTTTAAATTAAAATTTTTGGGACTAAACAGATGCATTACTTAAATGATTGGAATGGGGGACATAGGTTTCCCTAAATTAGATAAATTTTGGCTTGGAATTGTCATTAACCTCAGCCCACTTTATAATCTTATTTTGAATATGGAAAAATTTTATGCGTTAACTTGCTTTTGAACTCAATGCATTGCATTAATGGATAATTGGATATAAAAATAGATTTGGATGGCCTTGGTGGCAATAGTTCATATTTTATGGAACTTGGTAGTCCAATTTGGTTGTGTGAATCGGTTTGGCATGTTTAATTTAGCTTGCCAGCATATTGATATAACGATACTAAGTGGTAAATGCCTCAATGAATGACTCCTGGATTAATGGTTAGAACAACTTGCAAAGTGTTTTAATTTGGACTTAAAGGGGGTTGTGTAGCTCACCATAGAGGTGTAAGTCTCGGGGGAAAGAACATTGGAAACCATGTTTTCTGGTGTTGGCGGTCAATATGACCGTGTGCTTGACACATACTTGATATATATATATATATATATATATATGTTTGGGACGACTATTGCCCATGGTGGCTTTAGATTTCCCTCAGATTATCCTTGGTTTGTGCGGCTAACATGCACTGGGGCCATTTCAGCAAGGGGAGATGAACCCATATAGCGCATAGGTGACTTTAGGACGGATCGAGCTACACATTCCAGGTTAATAGTTTTAAAACTCTCATGCTCATGACCCCTACCCTATCTCGACATCTTATATATGTATATATGAATGTGTACATTTGGTTTTGATTGATTTTGGACATGACATTATTTTATCATTTTTCATGAGTTATATACCAGTGCTTATCCCACTGACCATACTAGAATGCCACATCATTTCATAATGTAGGGTTCAAAGACTTTTATGTTGCTCCTATGCATTGTTAGGTAGATTAGCAAGTCCGTTGAGTTGTTGTAAAGTGGTAAGCCTCTATCATTCAGAAGGCCTTATCATTTTATTAGTCATTCTTTATTAATTCAGTGCTCTTGGATTCTTCTTGGTCATAGTCATGGACATGTCCCGACTTAGATGTTATTATAGTTTTAGAGGCTATTGTGGACAGATGTGGGTTGGTTGGCTATTGAATGACTCTTAGTTTTCATTAGAGATATCTATTCACCTTTTATTACTATCTTAATTGGCTTCTGCATAATCTTTATTATAATTATTGTGCTCTTGAGGTTAGGCAAAGAGGCTGGTCTCCGGTCCATGGTGGCTTGAGATACCCGGCACGACCAGGCTATGATTTGGGTTGTAAAATAATACCACCCTTGGTCACCACATGACCCAAGAAAGAGATCGACTCTAACCTAAACTCACACTTAGAGAATGTAGCATACATCTTCTCATCCCCCAATCTCTAGAACACAATCCGCAAATTCTCCACATAATCGGCCTGTCTTGGAATAAATAGGATATCATCTATAAAAACAATAAATAAAGAATCGAGATAGGATCGAAATACCCGGTTCATCAACTATGAATGCGGCTAGGGCATTGGTCAACCGAAAGGACATTACCAAGAACTCATAATGATTGTATCAAGTCCAAAAAGTGATCTTTGGAATATCCGTAGCCCTAATCCTCAATTGGTGATAACCAAACCTAAAATTAATCTTCAAATATACCGAAGCACCCTAAAGATGATAGAATAAATCATCAATGTGAGAAAGAGGATACTTATTCTTAATCATCTCGTTATTCAATTGCCGATAATTAATGCACATGTGTATAGATCCATCCTTTTTGTTCACAAATAAGATAGGCACACCTCAAGGTGATACAATAGGTCGGATAAATCCCTTATCCAACAACTCCTATAGCCGATCCTTCAATTTCCTCAATTCAACCGGGACATTCTATAAGGAGGAATAGAAATAAGCTTGGTGCCCCGAATCAACATCAATAACAAAGTCTATATCACGATCTGGAGGCATACTAAGGAAATTCATGAGGAAAACATACACAAACTCTCAGACAACATAAGTAGAATCCAAAGAAGGAGGCGAAGTAACACTAGTATTATGAATATGGTTCAAATAAGACAAATATCCTTTCTCAACCAAATGACGAGACTGAAGGAAACATATAACTCACTTGGGTCCCGAATGAAGCACACTCTTCCAAGGTATCCTTGGCACACCTGGTGAAGCTAAAGTCACGGTCTTAGCATAAAAATCTAAAATAGCGTAATAAGAAGATAGCCAGTCCATACCCAAGATGACATCAAAATCCACCATATCTAATACAATCAGATATACCCAGGTCTTACGCCCAATAAAAGTCCCAACACAAGATCAGTACACTCGATACACAACTCAAGAGTCTCTTACAAGGGTATATACATGAATTGGCACATCAAGAGGCTCATAAGCAGAATTAAAACCCAAAGATAAGATACAGGCACATAGAAAAAAGTTGATCCTAGATGAAATAACACAGATGTAGATCTAAAACAAATTGGGATGATACTTGTAATGATGTCATCAGAGGCCTCTGAATCTGGCCTGACAGGTATAGCGTAGCACTAACCACGTCCACCTCCTGGCTGAGTAGCCCCGCGACTTCCACCACGGGCACCACTACCTCTACCTCGCACACCTCTAGTAGAACCTCTACCTCCCACGGCCGATATAGGAGTAGCTTTGAAAACACGTTAGGAAGAGCCCTTAGCCATATGGAAAGTCTCATCACACAAATAGCAAACCCAGTGACCTGTCTCAATAGAAGAAGGTAAGGCTAAACTAGGATGACCACCTAAATTTGTTGGACCGAAAGACTAACTACCTGAACTCTAAAAGGTTGTCTGCACTGGCCTGCCATGATACCCGTGAAAGCTTCTAGAATCCCTTCTTCGAGAGATATGACCTTTAAACTCTCCTAAACAGTGCATCTTCTTGGTGCCTTCCTGAAATGCTCAAAGAGTGGACTCAGTCATCTTAGCATGATCCACTATACTCTGAAATGATACTCTATACATTACCATCTAAGTCATAGCAAGATAAAGAGAAATATCTAACCCTTTTATGAACTTTCAAATCTTCTTAAACTCAATGACAATACTAGAATAAGAATACCTAAACAAGAAATAGAATCATGTATCACACTCCTCAACAGTCATAGAGCCCTACTCCAAGTGATCAAACTTATCTCTCATCTGATTCCTCAAACTGAAAGGCATAAACTTATACAAAAAAGCCTTTATCAACTAATCCCAAGTCATCTCTGGCAAACCAAGAGGTCGGCCATAAATAAGTGACTTTCACCAATCCTTGGATGCATATCTTAACTAATAAGTAGTGTAAGCAACCCCATGCAACTGGAGAAAACCAAGGTTATGCTACTTCTCCCAATAATCCATCAAGAACAATAAACCTAGGAAGACCCAAATGAGTAAATATCTCAAACCTCTTATGATCTTTAGTACACATAGTTATACTCACAATAATAAGAGGCATAGCAAATCTGGCTGGCTGAGAACCCATCTGAGGAGGCATAGTAAAAAAAGGTAGAACTCTAGATCTCAGAACACCATACTCAGATACAACAGCTGAATGAGAAACTGTACTTGGAGTCTGTGGAGTACCATAAGCAGATGTCGATATAATAGGAGGACCCATACTTAAAACTTAAAGAATAATATAGCCACACTGAGGAATGGACGGGAGTATAATACTCAGGGCTAGAGGAACACCAGGTGTACTCAAAGGAGAATCCTCCAATCAGGTCAGTAAGCGAACCAGTAACCCCTCTAAGACTGGGGTAGAAGAACTCGATGGAACAAGAGTAGGACCCATATCTTCAACATGTTTATCTTGATGCTCAGGGAAGAACCTTCTAGTGCTATCTATAGATGGGGCAGATCTTCATGCTCGTCCTCCACATTGAGCCCAACCACGAATGGAAACTCGCCCTCTAGACTGGGATCTCACATTATATAAAGGATCCAAATATCTAGGCTCACTGGATCTAGTCCTCACCATCTATGCAAAAAAAGAGTGAAATATAACTTATAACACAAGGCACAAAAGATCTGCATGATATAAAATAAAATAAGAGAAGTTTCCTAAAGATATATTATAGCCTCTCAAAGATGGATATAGACGTCTACATATAAATATGTTAGACTCTATTAGACACCTCATTCTTATACTATTAAGACAAATGAACCTGGCTACTCTGATACCAATTTGTCATGACCCAAAAATCAAGGTTCATGATGGCACTTACCACGGCAAGACTTGACAAGTAAGCCATCACCCAAACTTATATGAGGTGAAAGATTATACCAAAACCCAAGGCAAGACTAGTAGAAAGAGTTAAACCACACATAATGTAGCAAAAGGGAAATACACAGCCAAAGATACCATACAATATCCCAAAACTTTGTGTCATAGTGTAAGAACTACTAAATATATTTCGAATGTTAAAGATACAATAATAGTCTAACAAGGATCAAAATTTGACTCTAAATACTAAATAAGACATGAAATAGACAAGAAGAGACAGTAAGACAACTCCTAAAGCGTAGGACGTTCGCTACCTCAAATATACTCCAAATATCGCCTGAATCAGCTATCCGTGTGGCACACTCGTACTTAGATCTGTACCAAAAGGGTGCAGTAGTGGTAAGTATAGTTCACTTGTACTCAGTAGGTATCATAGGCCGACTGCGTAAAGTAAAAAATAAAGCATATAAATACAAACTATGGGCACGTTACCTATAATCAGAAATTGTCCTAAACGGTAGCCCACATTGTCTCCACTAATAGTTCTAATATACACACATATAACAATACATGTAGAGAAAAGAAGAACAATTATATACTTACATCAAATATAAGTATAAGAAGATAGAACAGAAAGTAGATATCAAGTCAAAGGCAGAAATACAATCACAACATAAGCATAATATATAAAGTGTAATGAAGATGATAATGCACGAGGTTGTCTCACAACCTCCGCATACACGTACGAAGCTAAAGTTTCCTGATATAGGACCAATGGAGGTTCGTCAACCCATATACAACCAATATCCAATACCAATATACATATCTCCTTTTCAAGACATACATCACTAGATGGTTATAAAGATGTTATATTTTCTATTAGAAAAAGCCAGTGTTTTCAGTGTTCCCAATATTTTCACAATGGTATCAATATTTCATGAATGAATATGATATGAGGATGTAATGCTCACAGCCCACAAAATGAGAATATCTAATATCCAACCAGTGTACCAACCATATAGGGTTGTGCAAAAATCGAACCAACTGATAAATCAAACCGATAAAAATGTTATTGAGTTATTGGTATTGGGTTAGTGATTTTTATTGGTTTTATAAAAAAAATTATTAGGTAAATGGTTCGGTATCGATTTTAGCTTAAGCTAAAACCGATAACCCAATAAGGATACACTAAGTGAGTGTTTTATCCCTATTTATGTTATATATTTAAATCTCTCTCTCTTTATCTATCTATCTATATATATATAGAGAGAGAGAGAGAGATATGTGTATGTATATAGATTATATGCACTACTAATTCATAATTCAATGATTCACAAAGTATTAACCTATTCAGGGCAACAAAGGCACAATATAAAGTTCGGCTATTATCATAATAAAAAGCTTGAAACATTAATAGCTTCCAACAATTAGGATTCAATTTTTTTCCTAACAAACATTCAGTTCAAGTTTGAAAATTCTTGTAAACTAAAATGCATTGCGTAGGTTTTGGCGGTAATTAAGATTTCATTTTTTTATGTTAGTTGTTACTATTTCTACTTTATAAGTATTTTCTTATTGGTTAAATTGAAAACCGAACCGTTAAGGACCAAAAACCGATAAACCAAAATCGATAAGAAAATATCTTATTGGCTGGTTATTGGTTTTACATATTTAAAAATCAAAAACCAATAAACCAAACCAATAACACATAAAACTGAACCGAACCGACCGATGCATACCCCTACAACCATGTGCGCGAAAAATCATCTTAAATCAACAAACTATCCATGATCTAATATAATCCAAAAACCATCAAGTAAAACATGCAAAAAATGTCATTGACACTAGATAATACAAAATCTAGGCTTTTCCACCAAAAAGAGTACAACCCAACATACATATACATCTAAGGCCAAACAAAGTCATATAAAACCCCACAGGTCGCACAGAGTAAATAATATCACAAATCCACCAACTATTAACCACATAGTAACCCATACCCATGGCATGCTTTTACATTATTATTAACCACCCAAGTCAGTCTGAAGACGTGAAGTCATAACTTACCTCGAAAGTTAAAAACCTATCCAAATCCTTCCATACAGAGCTTCCCCCTCCCCCCCGAATAGACTAGAAACTAACTAAAATATTCAAATACAGAACCTATGCGTCAAAGAAAGTCAACAATACCCATATTGCCTAACTTTAAGTCGGGATCGAAACACCCTCCCCCCTCCGAAATGGGTTTTTGAAAAAGGGTAAAATTGGAAGGTTAGTTTAAAAATATATTTCCCACCATTAAAAGGACTCATATAAGAAAACCGAAGTAAAAACGGGTTGAAATTGGGGTTTAAATGAAAGAAATATAATTTTTTTAGGACTTTCATGCAAAAATTCCCAATTAATTTTAAATCTACATTTAAAGCAAGATTTAGATGCTATGGTTCAAGAAAAATAGTTCAAATAGGTGTTTTGGAGCTTACCCAAGATTAGAAATAGAGGGAATTGCTCAAAAGCTCGAATCCATAAGCTTCAAGTCTTAAAAATTGTGGAAAAAGGCAAAAAGGGGGTATTTAAATAACCCAGGCATCACATACACGATCATCAGGTCGCTTAAGCGACCAGGTGTCACATACGATACCTTTCTTGTGAGCAGATGTCGCATAAGCAACCCTGTTGTCGCTATGTGATGATCGCGTACGTGACATGAAGTCATGTAAGTGACATTTTGTAGCACGGCTAAGTCGCTTAAGTGAGTGCGCCAGCTGAGTGATGCAACAGCTGAAGACTTAGAGAATTCCAAGTCTCCGCAGATCCTTCGGGATCCATTTGGAATCCCAAGAATGCAAACCAACTATGCTACCCTACCAAAAACGATGCTCCAAACTCAATGGCAATATTAGATTTTCAAAAAATTGTCATTTTGATAAAGTTGGCCCCCCAAAATCCAATTTCACAACTTTGCAAATCAACGGTCAAAATGAGATATAAAAGTCATAAAATCAAACCAACTACATTACCAACCTAAAATTGATATTTCGAGCTTGTTGATGCAGTCTGTTTTGCCATCCACTGCACAGATCAATAAATATTGACCAAAGTTAACTATAAGGCTTTTCATTCCAACAAAAATCTTATTTTCACATATTTCACACCAAAATGCATTGGGAACTGGGCCAAACATTCTCACACTACAAAAATACCATAAAGCAACCACGAAGAGAGGTAAAATGGTCAAATCATATAGAAATAAATATTTTACAAAAATCACCAAAAAGTAAGTCCTTACATTTTCCCTTACTTACCTTGATCAAATGGAATATGAAAAGAAAAAACTAAACATTGAAGAAACTGATGAATGCGTTACTTATAAGTTCAAGTTTACTGTAAAACTTAGGGGAAATGCTATCGTTACAGCAAATTGTGTAATCAATAGAGTGCCCTATAGCAAGACAAAATCTATTTCATATGAGAAATGGAAAGAAAGGAAATCCAACTTGAAATATTTTAAAGTGTGGGGCTGTTTATCCAAAGTCAAAGTTCCTATACCCAATATAATCAAAGAAAGACCAAAGACTGTGGACTATATTTTTATTGGATGTGCTAGAGACATTAAAGCATATCCATTTTTAGTTCATAAATCAGAATATCCAGATATTCATGATAATAATATAATTAAATCAGATAATGTGAGTTTTTTTAACACATTTATTCGTATAAGACTAGACATGGGTTGTCTAGTGAAGGGTCTAAATGGCCTGGAGAAGAACCAAAAGAGAATGTACTTAATGAAGAGAATTCAAGGTATAGTAAACGTACTTTAAAGTACATCTACTTTATTCATATCAAAATTGGAATATTTCTTGTTGGAAATGAGACTTAAATATTCAAATAATTCATGCTTTCTTCAGACTCATCCTTTTGGAAAGAGGCTGCCAATAGTAAGATTGATTCAATCTTGAATAACCATACTTAGGAGTTGATTGATCTTCCTTCAGGAAATAAACCTTTAGGTTTAACATAGATCTTCAAAAAAAATGAAAGATAATGGAAATATTAATAAATACAAGGCAAGACTTGTCATTAAAAGGCTTTAGACAAAAAGAAGGTCTTGATTATTTCAACACTTACTCGCCAATAATAAGGATTACATCCATTCGAATGTTAGTTGCATTAGCTACGGTATATGATCTTAAAATTCATCAAATGGATGCTAAAACAACCTTCTTAAATGGAGAATAGGAGGAAGAAATTTAAATGGAACAACCCAAGGGTTTTGTAGTTTCGGGTAAAGAAAGAATAGTGTGCAAACATTCTAAGTCACTTATGGACTAAAACAAGCACCCAAATAGTGGCATGAAAAATTTGACCAAACCATATTGGCAAATGAATTTAAGATTAATGAGTGTGATAAATGTGTTTATATTAAAGACACTTCAAATGACAAAGTTATTATTTATTTATATGTTGATTTCACATTGATCATCAGTAGAGATATTTCTAATATAAATGCTATGAAGCAAATACTAGAAAACAAATTTAATATGAAAGACCTTAGATTTATCGATGTGAGCATAAGAATAAGAATTCATAAAACTCCACAATACTTAGCATTCTTACAGTCTCATTACATTGAAAAGGTACTTGATAAGTTTAAGTATTTGGATTTTAATATTGTCAAGACTCTACTAGACGTGCTTTATACTTCAAAAGAATGAAGGTGAAAGTGACTCACAATCGGACTATGCAAAAATATTAGGAAATTTGATGTATATTATGAATTGTACGCTACCAGATATATCTCGTTCTATTAGTAAATTAAGTGGGTACACAAGTAATCTCAATTAAAACTTACTAGATGACGATAAAAAGAGTTTTGGAATATCTAAAACATACTCAAAACTATACTTTGTATTATAATAAATATCCAGTTGTAATTAAAGGATATAGTGATGCAAATTGAATCATTGTATCAAATGAAATAAAATTCATAAGTGGATATGTAATTACTCTTGGTGGAGGAGAAATCTTTTGAAAATCATGCAAACAAACATGTATTGCTTGTTCTACAATGAAATCTAAATCTATTGCTTTAGATAAGGTTATTGGAGAAGTTGAATGGCTCAGAAATTTCTTGAAAGATATTCCTTTTTGGATCAAACCTTTGGTACCAGTATGCATACACTGTGATGTCCAGATGCAATAGGTAGGGAAGAAAGCATGATATATGATGAAAAATCTTGTTATATAAGACGGAGACATAGTGTCGTTAGAGAAGTACTCTCTAGTGGAATTATCATGATTGACTATGTAAACTCAAGGGATAATGTGTTGGATCCACTTATAAAAGACCTAACTAGAGAGAAAGTTGATAAATCATCAAAGAGAATGAGTTTAAGGCCTAGGACAAGTTATCACAACGGTAACTCTACATAGCGTGTTGGAGATCTCAAGGGCTAGATTCAAAGAGATCAAATAAAGTTATGACTAATTGTTTAATATTATCAAATAACTAAACATATTCTCATGGTGAAGACAACGTTCAAAAAATAAGGATAAGGCTTAAAGTTTAAAACTTTTTAATGGTTTTGAAATTTGGCAGGTATGAAAAAATAGTTAATCTATAAGATTAAACATTTAGTAATCACCTATGTGAATGTGAAATAGAAGTTGCTTGAAGGAGAATATTAGTAAAGCTCAATTCTCTAAGCTCTCATTAAACCAGGTATTGTCCATGTCTCAAATGAACAAAATCATGAGGACCATATATGGTAGAAGGTTAGTTGTGTGACTTGTATTATCTATGTGTACAATAAAGTTTGACGATTTAAGGATATTGAATCTACCAATTGATCGAGTGCATCCGTTATAATTTCATTATGGAAAGTTTAAAGAGACACCACTTATCCTGATGCAATTAGTCTTGCTTGTAAACCACACACTTGTCTGTATATTTTTTGATCTAAAAGTCATTCCTCATTCATATGGAGATTGTTACGTTTTTAACAGGTATGAATGAAAAATGAATAGGTGTTTTTTCAAAAATACACCAAGAGAAGGGGTGAAATTTGAATCGGCACCTTTCCACTTTGGATAGGGGGTTGTGACTATTTTGAAGAGTTGCACCTTTATGAAGAGGTACACCTTTTTAAAAAATTACATCTCAGCAACACCTTGATGTTTATATATACCTACTGAATCCTCAAATTTTTATACGAATTTTTTGAATTTTTGTTCCTCTACTTATTGCACTTTTATACTCTTCTTGTGGGATTTACTACCATTAAGTGAGTTCAAAGTTCAGCGAATTTAAGGTACTACTATTCTGCCGAAGTAAATCATTCTATCCTGGGAGGATGTATTCCCTTAACCTCGGGTACTTGAGGGAAATAATTTTCATAAGGACACACATTAAATTTGATAGGCTTCATTCTTCTATAATCATCTCTTTCTTTATTGTTTACTATTTTTTCGGATATAGAACTTCATTTTTATTGTTCATAAGTTGGTTTGAACTTATTGTTAAAGTTCATATTTGTAAATGCAGAGTTAGAATTTTATTTGGTTGTTCATAATTTAGTTTGAACTTATTGTTGAAGTTCACAACACCAAATACATATTTTATTCAACGAAAAATAACAAATACATTGACTACAGATGATAATTTTGAAATTTAGGCTAAGGGCGCTCCAATTTGCTGAAAGAGAGGCTATTTTTCTGAATGTTTTCCTTAAAAATTTTGTCATATTACCCATGAAATTAATTCTTTTTAAAAGTGTTTACACTTTTTTTTGCTGCAAATGGGGATTTTATTAGAACAAGAAACTTAAGAGTCATCACAAATAGAAATTGTTCGGGTAGAACACAGACTTTGAGAGTTTTTTAGGATTTCTTGCAAAATAAAAAACAGTGGGGAAATAAAGGTTATTGAATTATTATCCATGCATTGCACTTGATACTTTCCAAAAGCTGTCAACTTGTCCACTACAACATTTGCCTCCCTGTAGATATGGTGGACTTTACGTTCTTTCAACAGTTTAATAATGGACCAGCAATAAGAAATCATGTGTGAGTAATCCTCATTTTTAGTTTAGTATTTGAATGAGTACTTGTGAGTCGGTTTCCACAATATTAGGGGTCAAGTTTGTTTCAAGAGTCAAACATAATTCATGGTACATAGCTAAAGTTTCCATTTGTAGAGCCGATGTGGCCATGTGTGAGAAAGTTGTTCCAGCTATACAAATCCCATCATGATTTCTAATAATCCCTCCTCTACCGCCATAATTATTTGAATGGTCGTATGCTCCATCAAAGTTAAGCTTATAATAGCCTCTCGGGGGCGCATTCTATTTGACATTAATAGTGAGGGTTTTGCGATGGTTGTCCAACATTCCTTTAGTATACCCTATATGAAAGTATTCAATAGCTTCCAATTTTATTTTTAGGACAGTTAATTGATTGGTCATATTTTTAAAGATATAATCATTTCTATTCTTCCAAATGGACCAAAGAATTAAAGGGGTCAAAATAGAGAGAGTTATAAGAATGTTACCGTACAAATTAATGGTATTGTTAGAAAGGCATAAATTTTTAATGTCTCGTAAGAAGTGGTTTTTGGAAGGAGAAAGCCCATATTAGGTCCAAATTTCTAATGCTTTGGGACAAGTTAATAATGCATGGGCCCGAGATTCCGTTACAGTAGAGTAGGAACGATAAAAGTTTGTCGGGATAACATTTCGCTTATTTAAAACCTTAGCATTAGGGATTTTGTTTAAAGTGAAGAGCCATAAAAAGAATTTTATTTTATTAGGAGTTTTTGTTTTCCAAACCCAAAGGTTAGAAGGATTGATTGTTGGGAGTGAATTGGTTGATGAATTTAGAAAGAGCATACAAGCGGAGAATGTGGTGAAAGTTCCTAGGAAGGAAGCATTCCAGAAGAATTTGT
This sequence comes from Capsicum annuum, assembly GCF_002878395.1. Classification (NCBI taxonomy): domain Eukaryota; kingdom Viridiplantae; phylum Streptophyta; class Magnoliopsida; order Solanales; family Solanaceae; genus Capsicum; species Capsicum annuum. Next base: position 34,174,380 of record NC_061114.1, read on the forward strand.
CCCGTTTCGGCTCTATATTTTGAATATAAGTACTATGGATAGTTTTTAAGATATCCAGCGGTATCTGTGTAAATACAACAAAAGTATCCCAAGAGCCATTCAAAATAATTTTCGAAAGAGTTTGGTTGTTGTCTTGTCGTGAGAGGGGACCCTGGATAAGCTCACATAGGTTACTATTGTTGTAAAGCCATCTATATTCCCACAGCTTTATATTGTTACCATTTCCTACATTCCACGATATACCATGAGAGAAAACTTTTTGGTTCTTACTAAGGCTTGTCCACATGTAAGAGTCAGTAGATATATGATGAAGTTGGTTGTCAGTAGATATATGATGAAGTTGGTTACCAAAAAGTCTATTTTTATACTTGCTTTGGAAACTTTTGACCCAGAGTTGGGATTAGTTTTTAAGAAGTCTCCAGTTAAGGCTTGAAATGAGAGCAGAATTTTTTCATTCAGATTTATGAATGCCCAGTCCTCCTTTGGATTTTGGAAGAGTGACGAGATTCCAATTTGCATGGTGAAGTTTCTTATTTTCATAAGTTGTACCCCAAAGAAATTTCCTATGGATACGATCAATGTGTTGAATTATTTTTGTAGGAAGTAAATTTATTTGCATTGTGTAGGTAGGGATAGCTGCAAGAACCGATCTAATTAGGGTAGTTCTTCCAGCTATATCAAGCATTTTAGTTTTCCAACTTTTAAGCTTATTATTCATATTATCAATTATGAATTGATAGTCATTTTTATTAGGATGGTTATTGGTCATTGGCAAGCCTAATTAAGACCCCGTAGAATTCTAAGCTTAACTCAGTCCGTTAAAGCTTGAAAAGAGGTCCCAAACTTAGAAATTTCAGCTAAGTGTTTACACTTAGAATTATTTTAGCCTTCATAAGTTGGCAATCTTATTTCACAATCCATACAACCATTAAATGTCGATTTTTAATTTGATTCATGATTAGGAATGTCAGTCGGTGTCCTCGAATAAGTTTTAGATTTTTTGGACCTCGTTTGAATCAAGTTTGCGAGTCCAAACCAGTGGATCGATGTGATCTCAATGTGCCGCATTGACTATTGCATCGATAAATGTTTTTCCCAACTCCCAGTATCAATTTCAGTGAGCCGATGCGGACTCGACGCGGCACGTCAGCCATAGCGTCGATCCCACCAATGCGACACGTCGACCATAGCATCGATCCCATCAACGTGGCATGTTGGGCTGCACATCATTGGGCACATTTTTAATCTTTAAAAACCGCATCCAGAGGGGTATTTGGGTCATTTTTCCACCCCTATCCAGCCCCAAAAGTACAAAGTTAAGTCATTCCTAGGGCAAAATTCATTCTTTCTCTCAGATTGCTCTCTAGAACACCCTAGGACATCAATTTCAAGATCAATCCTTAAAACACTCCATCAATCTTCAAGAATTCAAGCATTAATGTATGTTAAGTGTTCATCCAAGGGTTTTCTTCCACCCTTGGAGTTCAAGAAACTCTTTTAAAATTTCAAGTTGATTGATTTCAAGAAATCCCATATTGAACTTTAATATACTCATGATTATGGTGTTAATGGTGTTTTAATCCCATGATTTATCACAAGCCTCATGAAAATAAGTTAATTATGGATTAATTGTGTGGACTTCATATTGAACTCTTGAATTAAAGTTGAATGTAGTATCCATGACTAAATTACATGTTTATTGATATGTGAAATACTCATGCTCCCCAAGTGTTTGTAAAAATATGAATATGACTTGACTAGTGTAAGAATAACGTGCTATCATATGATCCCACTCATGCACAATCCCATTTATATCAAGTGTTTGATAAAATGTCTAGATGAATGCATCGTTAGTGAGCAAGTATTGTATGGTACTAAATTCATGTAATGTTTTACTTTTTATGCTATCGAGTCTTGGGGGTATTTAATACCCAAAAAACCTAGCTGTTTACTAGAGCTATAGCAGTTATAGAATAGTTTCAGTAGTACTCAGTAATCAATCTCAGTTCAGTATTCATTTTAGAACTCAATAGGCTCAGTCAGTTCACAGAATTCAGTCAGTAATCAGTTCAGTACTTAGTGAACTCAGTCCAGTTCAGACAGACAGCACGATCAGTAACAGTTCAGTCAGGCCTAGAAAATTTTAGAAATTAGTTCAGTGTCTTTCAATTGAGAGTAGGATTCAGCACCGAGCGAGCCTAAGGATGGGGGCTCACCCGTTTGCTAGGACTAGGTCCCTAGAAGTAATCTCGAAGTTTTAGAACTACGTAGTCAACATAGGTTATGAGATGTCATCTATTAGATAGGACTGACATGCTCAGGAATCACCCGCTAGTTAGGATGATCTCAAGGGTCACCCGCTAGACTAGGACTAACCCCACAGCCAATTGTCTTTACCCGTGGCACGGTACTGACACCCTTCCAATTGGTGTTACAGATTGAACCCCAACTTAGTTATCTTATTTGGGGCATATAGGTAGTCTCAGTATATAACTTAGATCAGTTTTACAGAATAAGGACTGTCAGATACAGTCACCCAGTTATCAGTAATACAGTATCAGTAAACTCAGATAGCAGTAAATCAGTATTCAGAACTCAGTATTCAGTGTTATCATGACCTAAGTTACAGTTTACGAATTCATGCATGTACTCACATTCAGTTATGTTCATGTTACTCAGTCAGTTATTGTTCATGCATATGAACCCATGCATATCAGCCTACCTCACTTAGCGTACCAGTACATTCAAAGTACTGACACATACTTTTCTTTGCGCTATGATGTCTTATATCATAGGTTCAGATGCATGGGCTCCTGACTGAACTTAGCAGCCCAGCCTATCAACAACAAACTTATTAGTAAGTCTTCCTAGTTCGAGGACAAAGTTACTACTTCAGTTTATCAGTAGTTCAGTAATTGGAGTTAGTTGGGGGTTTGTCCCATCAACTTTAATTTTAGACAGTTAGAGGCTTTCAGACTAGAGTATTTCAAACAGATATTTCAGTATTCAGTATTTATTTTTATTTTTGAACCTTATGACTATTTTCTACCAAATTTCTGCATTATTACAGTATTATTACTCAGTTATTACAGCAGGTACCAGTCATGGATTAGCTATGGCCCTTTGAGATTATGAGCATCGTGTAGAGTCCGGGGTACAGACTCGGGACGTTACACCTAAGTATTTACCAAAGTTCGCAGAAGAGTTCATATTAAGGAGCTTTACAATTGGGGTAGCAATATCAGAAGTAATGATGTTAGAGAAAATAACTTTAGAGTTATTATAGTTATTTTTTACTAGATTTTTTTCAAAATCCTAAAATAAAGAGTTAATTGTCGTAGCATTCTCCAAGTTTGCTTTTGCGAATAGGACTAAGTCATCAGCGAAAAGCAAGGGGGATAATGCTGGGGAAGAGGTAGAGATTTTAATAGGGGTCCAATTTTTTTCATCTACAGCCTGATGTATGAATCGTGAAAGTCATTCCATACATATAATAAAAATATAAGGGGATAAGGAACACCTTGTCTAATACATCAACTTGGCATAAAGGTATTTATAGGGTTTCCATTAACAACGATGGAGATGGATAAGGTAGTAACACATTCCATGATTATGTTAGTAATTTTTCATGGAAAATTTAAGCTTTATAGAGAGTAGTAGATAAAAAACCACTTCATTCTATTGAACGTTTTTTCCAGATCAATTTTTATCATCATTTTCTTAAGGCTACTATTAGATTTATGAAAAGAGTGGATGGCTTCCTGCACGATAATAGAATTATCCAAAGCTCTTCTGCCTGGAATAAAGCTACATTGTGTTGGGTTAATGATATTGTCAAGGAATAGACGGATACGATTAACTAAAATTTTTGTTATGGTTTTGTAAATGGTGTTACAAAGACTGATAGGTCTGAAATGGTGAATTTTGCTCTGGAGGGTTGATTTTTGGGATGAGCACAATATTTGTTTTGTTGATTTCTGGGTTGATAGATTCTTTTATGAAAGCATCCATACAAGTTTGAGTTATAGAGAATTTAGTATCTTCCCAGAATTATTGGAAAAAATTGGATGTAGTCCGTCAGGACCCGAGGCCTTTAGAGGTTTAAAGGACTTAATAGCATTGTGAATTTCCTCAATAGTGAGATTTGAATTGAGAGTGTTATAGTCATCCTCATTTAGACAGTTGCCAGCCTTGGAAAATTTTTACGATCGGAATTAGTTTGCTCCGTACTGTAGATATTTTTAAAATAATTTAAAATAGAGCCTCTTATATGAGTATGGTCGAAAGACCAGTTACCCACAGAGTCCAAGAGGCCCATGATTTTATTTCTTCTTCTCCTATTGATGGTAGTAGTATGGAAAAATTTAGTATTTGCTTCCCCTTCCATAAGCCATTGGACTCTTGATTTAAGCTTCCAAAATTCTTCTTCTTGACGGAGGATGTTATTGAAATCATGAGTTAGCCAATTTTTAAGATTATGGTCAAAATGAGTTTTTCTTATAGGATCCATATTTTGAAGGCCTTGGATCCTTGCTTTTAAGTTTTATTTTTATTTTAAAAAATGTTACCAAAAGTTTTTTTGTTCCATTCGTTGGCATCACTGGCAAAGTTAGTAGCCGCATTTTGATAGTTATAGTTTTCATGCCAGGTTTTTTTAACAATTTGATTAAAAACCGAGTGTCGAAGCCACATTTTTTCAAATTTAAAAGTATAGCTCGATTTTCCACTATTTTTAATGAGATTAAGTATTATAGGGTAATGGTCGGAATGAGTTCTTAGAAGATGCATTACGTTAAAGTCTGGGTAAAAATCTAGTCAAGTAGGGTTGCATAAGAACCTATCAAGTCGCTCCATAATGATACTATTATTTTGCTTACTCATATTAGTTCAAGTAAACCTAGGCCCTGTGAAACCTAAATCAATCGTACTAAGAGTATTTATACATTCCAGGAAGGCTGAAACCCTTTTATTGTTGATCGAGTTTCCGGCCAAATTTTACAGACGAGTTGTTTATTTCATTATAGTCCCTGTTAATAGAACTTTATTGAAAGAAAGAAAGGCTAAGGTTTACAATATAATCTGAAAAGCATAAAAAACTAACTAAAACAAAAGTACATAGCCAATAACCTAAAGGTCCATAAACTAAAGGCTCAATAACATATGGGCTAACATCCCCCCTCAAACTCACAATGCAACAGCAATAAGCATTGAGAGTTTGTCACACAAAAAACGAAATCGAGACGCCGACTGAGCCTTCGTAAAAAGGTCAGCAATCTACAAAGACGATGGAACAAAAGGAAGCGATATGGTCCCGAGCTGTAAATGATGACGGGTGAAGTGACAATCAATCTCAATGTGCTTCGTACGCTCATGGAAGACAGAATTCTTTGCAATTTGTACCGCACTTTTGTTATCACAATGCAGGGGAGTAGGCATAGAAATGTGAACCCCCATATCTGCAAGAAGCCAACGTAACCAAATAATCTCACATGTAGTCACAGCCATAGCACGATACTCAGCCTCCGTGGAAGATCTAGAGACAACATCTTGTTTCTTGCTCTTCCACGAGATTAAAGAGTCTCCAAGAAACATACAAAAACCAGTGGTGGATTTACGATCATTGCGATCTCCATCCCAATCAGCATCACTATAGGCTCGCAACTCGAGAGATGACGTCGAGGGAAACAAGAGATTCTGAAACTGAGTGCCACGAAGATACCTTAGAATACGAAGTATAGCTCCCCAGTGAACAGAAGTAGGAGCAGTAACAAACTGGCTAACAACATGAACTGCATGTGCTATATCTGGACGAGTAACCGTAAGATAAACCAAACTACCCACAATAGTCCGATAAAGACTCGGATCTGATAATGGAACACCATCACTAGGAGAGTAACGTGCATTGGTTTCAAGGGGAGTATCTACAGTCCTGTTGTCAGAAAGACGCGCCCGTGTAAACAAGTCAGATATATACTTAGTCTGAGAAAGAAGATACCCTTTCTTAGACTGAGCCACCTCAATACCCAGAAAATAACGCAGCAAGCCCAAGTCCTTCATTGCAAATCGATGAGCCAAATCATGCTTCAATAACTCAATACCACTATGATCATCACCAGTAATAATCATATCATCTACATATAAGGACAATAGAATTCGCCCTGCACTTGTACATCTAACAAACAATGCTGAATCATGGTTACTCGGGACAAATCCAAGGGAAGTAATAACAGTGGAGAATTTCTCAAACCAAGCACGAGGGGCTTGTTTGAGACCGTATAAAGCTTTTCGAAGCCGACAAACTTCACCTGGCTGGTGGTCAATACCTGGGGGAGGAGTCATATAAACTTCCTCGTGGAGATCACCGTTCAGAAAAGCATTCTTGACATCCATCTGAAATATCTTCCACTGTCGAACGGATGCAACAACAATCATAGTGCGAACAGTCGTCATCTTTGCTACGGGGGAAAAAGTCTCCTCATAATCCATACCATATTGTTGTGAGTACCCTTTTGCCACAAGTCTTGCCTTGTATCGCTCAACAGACCCATCAGACTTTGTTTTTATCTTATACACCCATCGACAACCAATCGCATGCTTACCAGGTGGGAGAGTAACCAAATCCCATGTATGTGTATGATGAAGAGCAGCAAGTTCCTCAGCCATAGCATTCTGCCAAAGAGGATCAGACACAGCCTCTCTATACGACTCAGGTTCAGACAAATGATGTATGTTTGCAATAAAGGAAGCAAATGAGGCTGAATATGTAGAATAGGAAAAATCTGGCAGTTTGGTGGACTTACAAGGTCGAGTAGACCTCCTCAGAGGTGGTGGGTCTCCAGTCTCAACAGTCGAAGGAGCAGACTCAGGCACAGGCGAGGCTGAAGCACTATCAGGTGGCACACCAGAAGGCATGGATGAATCCGGAACTGGAACCTCTATGTCAATCCCAAAGGGATCAATAAGCCGAATATCTGACTTTGTCACATCATGGGTTTTAGCTGGAATGGAATAAAAAGGAATATGTTCCAAAAAAGTGACATGTCGTGAAACATATAATTTCTGACTTACAGGATCATAGCAACGATATCCTTTTTGTCCAATACCATACCCCAAAAACACACATATAGTTGATTTTGACCCTAACTTATTTCGTTCAACATGAGGACGAAGAACAAAGCAAGTACATCCAAAAACTCGTAATGCAGAATAATTCGGCGGGTGACCATATAGTTTCTCAAACTGAGACATCCCTGAAGTCAATGCAGTAGGAATACGATTAATCACATATACAGCAGTTAGGACTGCTTCTCCCCAAAAAATACTAGGAACCTCTGCAGACAAAAGTAAAGAGCGTGCTGTCTCAACAATATGACGATGTTTTCTTTCTGCCAGACCGTTCTGCTCAGGAGTGTCGGTACACGATGACTGGTGTATGGTACCATCAGAGGCAAGTAACTGAGTGAAGTTATTAGAGGTATATTCACCCCCTAAGTCACACCTGAAACACTTTATCACAGCCGAATGTTGTGTTTTAACAAGGGCTCTAAAGTTGTTGTAAATGCCAAAGAAATCAGATCTGCGTTTCATAAGATACACCCAGGTATAACGAGTATAGTCATCTATAAACGAAACATAATAGGTCGATCCACCCTTAGTGGATACTGGCGCTGGTCCCCATACATCAGAATGAATAATATCAAAAGGAGCAACAGAATAAGACACACTTTTATTAAACGGTAAGGCAGAAAATTTTGCCAGTTTACAACCACTACAATCTGAAATATCACTAGTGTTCACATGACCCAAAGCACCACTAGAGACCAAAAAACGTAAACGTGAAACTGACACATGTCCTAATCTAGAATGCCAAAGATAAAACTGAGAAGACAAAGGACTCAAACGAAAAGAAGATAAATCTATGCTAGAGGCAGCAACTGCAGACACTTTGAGATTCTCCAAGACATAGAGTTCCCCCAACCTATGGCCGGTCCCAATCACCCTCTGAGTGTGTTGGTCCTGTATAACACAAACAGAATCAGAAAAAAAACACCCAATTACCAGCCTTACACAACTGACTGACCTAAACAAGATTTAAAGCAAGTTTGGGAATGTAATAAACATCAGAGAGGACAATGTGAGGGGTAGTAACAGAACCAACACCCTCGACTGACATAGGTACAGCACTCGCGGACATAACAGAGATTGGTGAAATGGGTGACAAAGAACCAAACGATGACAAATGAGGGGACATGTGATGAGACGCACCAGAATCCAATATCCACAAGGAGGAAGGAATACCTGAGGTACTAGAAGAAACTGAACCCGAATGAGACATAGATGCTGACATGGCCGTAGGATTAGAAACGAAGAACTGTCTGAACTGTTCGAAAACCTGGGGATCCAACGCAGAAGGTGGCATAGTGCTAACAGACTCAACATCTACAGATGGTGCAGCAGCAGCGAACTGTGGAGGACGAGATGACCATGGAGGAGCACCAGAGGAGCGTGACGGAGACTTTTGCTGCCCATATTTCTGTTGCTGCCCAGATTGAGGCTGTTTGACCTTGTTAAGTAACAACGGACACTGAGCCTTCCAATGATTTTTCTGTTTGCAGAATGCACACTCATCAAATGCAACATTAGGAGATTGTCGAGTCTGAGTACGTGGTGGCCTAGACTGATCAATTGAAGCAGCAAACACGACAGGAGTAGTAGTTACTTTAGACCCTTTATCCACTTGAGACTTGATACGAGTCTCCTCTGCAATCAGTTCATGAACCACAGAATCAACAGTAGGGAGGGGAGATCGATGAAGGATTGTTCCACGTAGGCCCTCAAAGTCAGAACGTAGTGCCATCAAAAACTGAACCAAGCGTTGCTCTTCCCGTCTAGCAATGTACGGCCCAAAACCTTTTAACTCTGCAGATTCAGTAAGTGCCAATTGATCCCACAAATCCGACATGGCAGCATAAAAATCTTGAATACTGAGATCATGCTGTTGAAGAGCACGGATATCATACTCCAACTGGTACTGCTTAGCAAAATTAGACTGAGTGTACAGTCTTTCCAAATGATCCCAGACCTCCTTTGCTGTGTCATACTTAGCCAATTGCATACCAATTGACTGAGTTACAGAATTGTTGATCCAAGTGATAATCTTGGAGTTATTAGTTTCCCATAAGTCCACATATTCTTCCCACGAAGAAAATTCTTCATGACATAACTCCAATATGCATAGTTCTTACCATCTAATTGAGTACTAATGGACTGGAGAGAATCATCCTTTCCAGTCATTGTAAACACAGCAACACACAAACAATTCAAAAAAACAAAAAGATGCAAAACCCTAGGTTGAACAATTCCGAACGAACAACAATGGCAGCAAGCAAAAGAATGAAAGACGAACAATACCAGACAGCAAACGAAGACAGCAACGAATCAATCCAACCAAAAAACCCAACGAAAACAGCAAACGAATACAGCAGCACCTCAAAATTCGGGGCTCCGCCCCGAACCCCGGACGGGGGCGCGCTGCCCCCCGTACCCCCCAGCGAACTCACCGCGGAGTTCGATCCGCGCAGTAGATGCCTGCTACAAAATCTTCAACCAACAAATCAAAGGACATGGATCGAACTAGCTTTGATACCATGTTAATAGAACTTTATTGAAAGAAAGAAAGGCTAAGGTTTACAATATAATCTGAAAAGCATAAAAAACTAACTAAAACAAAAGTACATAGCCAATAACCTAAAGGTCCATAAACTAAAGGCCCAATAACATATGGGCTAACAGTCCCCACCCATTAACCAAGGCCCTAGATTAGAATTATTAATTTCTTGAAGGTTCTTCTAGAGTGCATTTTTATAAAAAGAGTTATTTCTAGCATATATAATAGTAATGATCAATGGAGTTGAGTTTGGGCTAACCTTAAGAGATGTATGGATCTCTTGCTCTGTCAGTACCATAGGATTTATGATGAACTCATTACTGTTACAGGAAAGGGCTATGCCTCCCGAGAAACCAAATGCAGGTACCTATAATATGTCAGAGTAGGGTAGTAGCTGCAAAAGAGAATCATGGTCCGCTATTCTAGTTTCTGTCATGGATAGAATGGCAGGGTTGTTAGTTGCAATCAAGTCTAACACATTCCTTCTAAATATGAGGTTATTGGCCCCTCTACAGTTCCATACTAGAGTATTCATTGGAAACTTGTTCGGTATTGGTTGTGACCCTCCCGGAGCTAATGTCATTTCCAGGTTCAAAGAGAATTGATTCTGAAAAAGTGAAAACTCCGGTGGAGTCACTGAGATTACCACTGCATATTGGTGCATCAGTGACTCGGGGTATGATCGTAAGTTTATTGCAATCTTCGGCAGTGGTGGTGGAATATGCACCAAAATTCTTTCTTCTTTATTTGCTAGAAGAGTGAAGGTTAGGGAATCTTCTAGTGTTATGAGATTCATTTCTGGCTCTTTGTCTCTTGGTTGCTTCTCCTCCTCCTGTTCGTGTGTTATTTTCAAAACCTGCATAGGAGACGATGGATTTGTCCATGTTGGCATCTGGTTGATCTGCGAAACCACCTGATCGTGTGAGTATGTATCCTCCAGTGTGTCTAGTAGTTGTGACATTGACCACTTTGAGTAGTTCATTGGTTGGTGTGAGGAGTTCAAGTTTTCTATTTGCGACATCATATTGTTTGCTTAAAAGTATATCATAATCCATCCAATCTCGATGAGATGTTGATTCTGAATAAAGTGCGCATGCAGGAGGTTCTGGTAGATTTGCACTATTTCTGGCATTGTCTTCATTGGTGGCATGAGTTCCATCGGGATGAAGCTGTTCATATTCTGACTATAGTTCATGTTCATCATCAATTGCATTTCTTCTAATGGAGTGGGATACGACATGATTAGAGTCTGATTTTGTTGCGTTGAAAGTCTCCAATTCGACTGGTAAATTGGTATGGTGTGGGGAAGTTTGCTGTGTTGACGTCACATTTTGGTTAGGAATATTCCAATGGTTGACTTGGGTATCCCATGGTTGGTCGTGCATGTTGTTGTTATTTTCCATGGGATGGCTTGGAATATTGTTGTAATGTTTGTTCTTTTTTTTGATATCTCCTTGGCATTTTGTGTAGTTGGTAAGTTGTGATAGATAGTTTCTAAAGAGTTATCTTGAGTTATAGTAGAAGAAAGAGTAGGTTCCATAGGTATAGTAGTAGAATTAATGATTGAATTTATTGTCTCAGGTGTCTTAGGCATCTTAGGTATCCTGTGGGACTCATTTTTTGAACATTTTTATTAAAGGAAGTAATAATTTTTTTGACTCTCCCCTCATCCATTGCATCGTTAGTAGTACAAGTTTTAAAGGTTGGGGTAGTTTCATGTCTAATCTTAGGTGCAAATAGGTTTGAAGTATTTGAACTAGTACGGAGAAGATTTGGTGGATTTGGTGTAAAGTCTACAGATTTTGAAGGATTTAAAGGAGTTCGTGGTGTGTTAAAACTAAGTGATTTGATGGTTTTTAAATGAGAAGAGCTAGGCTTCATAATAGTCTGCTTGGAACTAAAGGGAGTACTAGGTGAGTAAATTGGATTGGAATCCAATGATATGGAGTTGTTGTAAGGATTAAAGAGAGAACACGTAGGCTGTGTACTTGTTGTAGCATCTAGTGATATACTTAACTTTTCATAATAAATGAATTGGTGGATTTTGAGAGGTAGATTAAGAAAAAAGTATTAAAGATATAAATTTAACATAACTTTTCATTTTTACCCAAAAAAAAAAAATTGACCTTGTAATACTTTTTCAAAAGTTAATTGGTTGTCAAATCATAAGGATAAATTTGAAAAAAAATTCAATGATTAACTTATTTTGAAACACCAATAAATATCCCAACAATTCACTTATTCCGAAATGGAGGGAGTACTAAAATTGTTTTAAAGATTTTCTAGGTTAAGTATGGTACAAGGATTTGTAGGGGTAGGGAACTGTGAGGAGGTTTCTCTATTAGTGGGATACGTAGTAGGAGGGATTTGCATGGAATTAGAAGTGTTGTAGGGTTTAGTTGAGGACATGGACGGCTGTTGGTTCAAAGAAATATGTGGATGGGTGGAGTGAAGAGTAAGAAGGTGTGAGTGGTGATTGGGGTTACACATAGGAGTAGATGAATTAATTGCAACATGAGATTTTTTCATTATTTTCGAATTGATTTAAAGTGCTAGAAAAATTACACGAAATAGATTTTTTTCCTTTTTCATGGACATTTGATTTTTATTTTTAACTTTTTTTCCATAGCTAATGGTGGTCCACGTATTTTCTTCTTTTTTAACTTTCATCTTTTTTTGTTTTTTCTTCTTTTTTTTTTTTTGTTTTTTTGTTTTTCCACACTAACACCATCCTTCATTGGAATGTTTCGATGGCTTGAGGTCTCTCGTTCGTCAGTGTTTTTGGTTGCGTTGGTATTTTTTGGACAGTGATAAAGGTTATGACCTAGGTAACCACAAGTTTGGAAAAGAATAGTGGAACTTTCAAAATTAAATTTTTTGGAGATGGGATCCAATAAGAATGTTTTTGGGTAAGGACTTTTTGGGTAAGGACTTATTTAATTGGGTTAGGATACAAAGTCTAGCATATCGTCCTCTAGAAGTGTTTTTGGTACAACTACTGTCGATTTTTAGGATTGTACTGATCATGTTACCAATTTTTTGGAGAATTTCTAGGTCGTAGTATTCCGTGGGGAGTTCGGAAAGTCTAATCCAAATGGTAGCCTAAGGAATAGTTTCAGCTTAAGAATTGAATTTCGGTTCTCATTTGCTTATTGAAACATATTGGGATCCTATGAACCAAGGTCTTTGGTGGAGAACTTTATGAAAGTTGGATTGATGTGAAAGCTTGATTAGGTTCAAGTCTTCACTAAGGTTCCAAAAGGTTTTTAGGTAGGTAGGCAGGTAGTTATATTCTATTTTGTTCCCAAGCGGTTTAATCATAACAGTTTGTTCCCAAGACGCATATAGTCTTTCTTTGTCGGAGGATGAAATAGGGATGAAAAAGGGATGGTTTGAGGTGTTCTCTTTTTCGTCCTCGAGATTGAAGTGATTGAAAACTTTTTGAATAGAATCAATGGAAGAGGTAGGGCTATCAGAAATTAATTTGTCTCGAAAACTTACTTTTGATAAAGGCTCCTGTGCGTTAGATGCTTCTTTAGGTTTGTCTGTACTTCGTTGCAATAAATCTTCTTCTTGCTCGTGCATGTTTTTCATCCATCTTGTCCGCAGTTGTTTGAAATTAATGTGTTGTACTTGTGATCGGTTAAAGCATTTAGTGTGGGGAGTTATGTCAGGTACTATGTTTCTCTCACTCTCTCTAGTATTCTAGAGAGAAGGTGGAGAATAGATCCTTGCTCCGATAAAGTTTTGATATGCGTTTATACTTGTTTGTAAAGTTCTGAAGAAATTTTTTAAGGGGTTAATTGATAAAATTATCTTCTTATTTATAATTTCTTAATATGCATGTATAAAGAAAAATGACCAACATATGAAATGAAGTATAACCTATTATAAAAGCTAACATGTCATATTTTTCAGTTACTAGTCTCACTTGTTGCTAATATCATAGTTATTAGTTATACTGAAAATTCTATCAAATAAAAAATTAAATAATATCATATCTAATACTTGTATTAGATTCTTTAATACATCCTATCAAATGATTCTTAATAGATAAACTAGATTGATGTAGAATTTTTTCATGTTATCATTGTATATAACTAAATTCATAATCTTATGATCCATAACATATTTGAGTATGCTAGGAAACTGATGAACCTAATGCAAGAATTGCAAATTATTTTGATGTGGTTGCAGGAACCAGCACAGGTGAACTAATAACCACTATGCTCACAGCTCCATAGAAAGGATAATCACCCTTTATATACAGCAAAAGATATTTCCAGCTTCTACATGGAGCACTGCCTCACATTTTTCCACAAAGCAGGTAAACTATTCGAATTGTCCAACTTAAGACGGGTCGTCTAGATCGCTTTAACGAGTTCAACTCAACAAAATACTTTTGCCTCGAGTCACTTATACATATGCAAGCATGCAAGAGAATTTTAAAATAGTAACTGTAAAGTATATCATATTCATCTTGATCTGGGCAGGTTACTGATATGATCCGCTCAAAAGTTACTAGAGCTAAAATAATTCAAAAGTGGATCATAGTTCATAGCTCAACCAGACCAATTATTATAAAGTTTCAATTTATTTATTTATTCTTATACTAGTTACGAGAAGCACGTGCAAAGCGCCAACGTCTACTCTAAATTAATATTATAACAATAGTCATATCAATTAATGTGATATTTTTTTAATTTAAAAATTTAAATAAATTTATTTTTCAGAGTAATTTTTATATATATTTGTAAATAATTTTAAATTATCAATTATTATAATTTATTGTTTAAATATATAATTTTATTTCAAAAATTTAATTTATGATCAAAATTAAACTCTACAAATGTATAAATTAATAAAGAGTATGAAAAGCAAAATTCGATGGGACTATATTACTGCTTTTCAGATAATACGGGGTCAGTATATGTTTTTGTCTCAATTTATGTGACACAGATAGAATGTAGATAATCAATCATACTTTTAACATGTTTTTAGATATTTCAAACTGTTAACTACTGTAATTTATAATACTTTTTATGTAGTTTTCAAATAATAGACGTTACTCTCCCTGTCCAAACTTTGTGGCGTTGATAGTCAATTATTTTTTAAAAATAATTTATGTTTTTCATTATTGTGATTTATAATACTTTTTTCAATTCTAATTTAAGTGTCAATAATATAATTTTGAGAGTTAACCAAAATTTTATATATTTTTAAAAATTTTAAGCTGCTAATGATCGTGATTTATAGTAATTTTTATGTATTTTTTTTGAAATATATAACCAATTAATTTTTTAAGATATATTAAGTTGTTAACTATTGTAATTTATACTCTCTCCGTTTCAAAAAGAATGTCATATTTTGACTTGACACAAAGTTTAAGAAAATAAAGAAGACTTTAGAATCTTATGCCTTAAATTAAAGTTGTGTCAAATGTATCAAAATGACCTTTAATCTTGTGGTTCTAAACATGTCATGTGGAGAGTTGAAATTAAAGTATTGCCAAATAAGGAAAGAAGTCATTCTTTTTTAAACGGATTAAAAAGGAAAGTAGGTCATTCTTTTTTAAACGGAGGGAGTAATACTTTTTATGTATTTTCAAATAATATATGTTACTCTCCTTAACCAAACTTTTGTAGCATTGATACTCAATTGTATTTTTAAAATAATTTAAGTTTTTAATTATTGTGATTTATAACATTTTTTTGTTCTATTCCAATTTAAGTGGCATAATGCATGACCACAATAATTAATTCGGTGTGATACAATAAAATCATGATTGAAGAAGCAAAGGAGAATGTATAAATGACTTGCAACAATTAATTAGAAGTGATATAACAAAATTACTATAAAAGATACTTGTGAAAAAAAATTAAGTGGGTCTCATATAAGACGTCAAATTAATTTAAAACATCAAGAGTTAATTTATTATTTTATATCTATTTTACCATTTTTATTAAATATTATTAATTTTGTAATACTTAGATAATTTATAATACTTAATTAGGGGCGATATTTAATAAAATTACGATTGAAGCAGCTGAAGCAGACATGTCATAAATGTCTATTTTACTTTTTATATTAAATGTTGTTAATTTTTAATGCAAAGCTAACTTATAATAATTAATTAATGGTGATATTTTGTAAAATTACTATTGAAGCAGCTGAAGAAGACATATTATAAATGTCTATTTTATTTTTTATTAAATATTATTAATTTTTAATACATAAATAACTTATAATAATTAAGTAGGAAAGATATAGTAAAATTATAGAGCAAACAGACAGCTAGGAAAGATATAGTAAAATTACAAAGCAAACAGATAGCTAAAGCAGACATGTTGACGCCTGCTACTTTCTTTCCTTTTTATTAGTAAGTAATAAGTACCAAATAAGTATTTTATTTCCTTCTTAAGACTATAGATAACATCAAAAGATAAACGTCTTTTTGAAAATAGTTTGATAAGATTTCTCATTCTCCATGGGTCAATTTTGAGTACATATCAACCAAACTTAAGATGAACTAAGATGAATTGGATTAAAATAAGTTGAGCTAATAACTGAGTGCGTTAGACGGACTATATTTTTATGGACTAATTTTAACACCGTGTGTGCATGCAGGCGCAACAACTTTGTGAATAAGATCGCACATTTGTTTGGGGGACCAAAGTGTGATGGGAAGTATTTGAGATTATTGGCTTAATCAATATTAGGCAACCTTACTATAAAGCAGATGTTAACTCACAGTCTCATTCCAGCTTTTGATATCAAGCTCCTTCAACCTATTATCTTCACTACTGTTGATGTATGGTCCTTATCTGAATAAATTTCTCTATGGTGCATTTGGTTTGGTAAATACTCACTTTTCATGAAAGGTCTTTCTTATATATATATATATATACTAGTTTAGGGTACGCATCCCACATTTGTACCTCACTTTGATGAGTTCAATTTATAAAATCACTTCGCATTATAAAAGAAAATATGCTTTGATTAATAAATAAATTGATGATTTTGTTACAAAAAACACTTGCATAGAAAGTTAATATATCCATACAAAACCATATAAAAGCATTGAAAACAACTTTAAACTAAATTAAGATAAACTACCTAAGTTGTAGAACGATTAAAAAAAAAAGTTTAATAAACTATCTCAATATGACATTTGGAGCAATTCATATGTCGTTAGAAAGTGTTTAAGACAACAAATTAATATTTTCACTATTATAAGGTAAAATAATATGCCATGAGAATAATTTACCTAAAATATTTCCATTAGACATTTTTAATTTTGAAAAATTATGTTGCTACTTAGTCTCATGCATCTCTTAAATATGAACACTTTATTAAATGTTCAGATGCTCGATTGAAACAATCACAATTCTATTGTTTAAATGAAATTTGTCGACAAAATTGCCAATCTATTTCGTCAATATATCATATTGTTATATCTCCTCTAACATTTTTGATACTATATCAATCATATCTATCAATTTATTTCATTTGCTTTAGATTGATAGTTTTATTACAAAATTTAATAAACTATCTTTTTTTGTTTTAATTTCCACAAGCATATGCATAATAGTTGAACATTTTTATTTGTACATGTTTTGCATGCATGCTTTATGTCAATTAATAAAACTATATATAAGAACAAAATTATTATGTAAAACCTAATTTTTTACAAACAATTTATTGATTTATGTTTTATTGTCAATTTGATTATTTTATTATGATAAAAAATTTATTTTAATGCACTGTTACTACAATACACAATAATAAATTTATATGATTTAGTCCAACTCATACACTATCATTCTTCATATTTACACAATATTAATAGTATTCAAGAAATTGAACAAAAATGAAAAAAATCCTAATCTTTTGATTAAAACTAAACAAATTGATGAAATAAAAAATAAATGTATGCAATAAAATGAACACTAGCTAATCATATATATACATATATATGTATATATATAGATATACATATATATACATATATATAGATATACATATATATACATATATATAGATATATACGGGAAGAATTTCAAAAGATACGAACCTCTCTGTTGTGTTGAAGAGTTTCTTTTATCTTATCAAGTACTTTGTGAATTCAAATACATAACCAGTCGTATTAGCATATAGTATAATAAAATAAGATGTGTGGCAGAATAATGTATTACAATAAGGTTTCAGAAGTAATCCAATATATCCACGCAGGATAGTAAAGAGTAAATAATCAAATCCATCGTAATATTGGTCAATGTCCTTGTGATATTTTTACTCCTAATTGCTTTGGTACAATTGTACCATGTTCGCCTCATACTTGCACTAAAAGTACTTTTTAGGGGTCGTTTGGTAGGGTGTGTTAATGTTTAATACTTAATGCTTGAATCGCTTATCATAAATTCAAAAATAAAAATTAAAAAATATTGACTTGATTTACGTTTATCTCCTCTTTCTTTTGCTATAATGAAACAAACAACAGCAAAATTAAAGAAGAAACTACAACAATATTAAAAAGATAATTAACAAACAAATGGAAAGAGAAGAGCGCAATTAACGTACTAACCTTTGTGTAATAAAATCTTGTCAATGTGATCATTCAAGAAAAAGAAAAAGAAGAAAAGTATCCAAAGGCAATTAGCAAATTAATCGAATAAAAAGAATCAATTAATATACAAATCTAATTTTGTTGTTACCCAAATTCTACGAATACTGATTTTCATTACACTTTCGTACGTTCGTAACCGAATGGTGTTCCATGAAAACTCACTTTTGTGGAAAGACTCAAAATTAGGATTTTTTTCTTTCTAGATTAAAAATGTAGCTAAGTTAAAATCCCAAATATTGTAAAAGTAATTAAATAAAAATAATGTTTGGACACGTATTTAATTTGTATTAGAATACCACTATTATAAAATGAAAAAACAAATAAAAAATGAACTCCAGATTAACAATAATGTCTAACTATTTATTAGTTGGAGTAATTAATAATATGAAATTAAAAGTTTGGATCAAATACACTTCTATTCATAAGTGATTTATGGAAGTCATTTTCTTCAATTTGATCTGGTTATCAAATACTATATATTGTCATAAGAACATATTTTCTGCTAAGATGAAATCCATCCCATACTTAACCTTTTCCTGTGTATATTTTTGGCTTCATTAATTGGACAAACTTATTTACCGGCGTTAATTTAAATATACAAAATTTATACACTAATTATATGTGTATATATATTATTAATATATTATACGTACAATATGCATTTATACTTATACTAGCCAGCTTACGCCGTGCTACGCATGGTCTAATGTTGATCCTTAAAAATTTTACGTTATGTAAAATTCTATCATTTAATTAAAAGCTTTATTTGTTTGGTTGATAAATTATAGGCTAGACATATAATATTATATTTAGATTGATGAAATTTGTATAACGATATTTTAAGTTGTTCAAACTTTTGTGATATTGATAGTCTATTATATTTTTAAAATAATTTAAGTTCTTAATTATTGTGGCTTATGATATTTTTTTTTCTATTCTACTAATAGAAGTGACATAGTAAGATTATTATAAAAAATACTAGTGATTTTTTTTTAAGTGGCTCCATATAAGACGTCATGTTAATTTAAAACATCAAAAAATAATTTATCATTTTACGTCTATTTTACTTTTTTTAATTAAATATTATTAATTTTTTAATACTTAAATGACTTATAATAATTAAATATGGGTAATTTAGTAAAATTACGATTGAAGTAGTTGAAACAGTCATGTTATAAATATCTATTTTAGGTTTTTTTATTAAACATTATTAATTTTTTAATGTGTAAATGACTTATAATAATTACTTAGGAGTAATATAGTAAAATCACGACTGAAACAATTGAGGCAAGCATGTCAAACATGAGCAGCTTGCTTCAGCTGCTTATTGTGACTTCTTATATAGGATACTAATAATATAACTTTTTAATGCTTAAATAATCATAATAAGTAATTAGGGACGATATTGTAAAATCACGATTGAAGCCGTGAAGCAGACATGTATTAAAAGTGATATAGAATAATAACTATACAAAATTAGTGAAAATAACCCAAGTGAGTCTCATATAAGATGTCAAATTAATTTAAAATATCACGAGTTAATTTATTATTTTATGTCTATTTTATTTTTTTATTAAATATTATTTATTTTTTAATACTTAGATGATTTTTAATAATTAATTAGGAGTGATATAGTAAGATTACGGTTGAAGCAGCTGAAGCGTACATGTCAAAAATATTTATTTTAGTTATTTGTATTAAATATTATTAATTTTCTAATACATAAATAATTTATAATAATTAATTAGACATGATACAGTAAAAACATAATTTTAACAGCTGACCTGTTGCCTGCTTCGACACTCAAACTCCGTCTTATATATAACTATAATACAGCACTCAAACTCCCTCTTATATATAACTATAATAATAATATAATATATAAAGTATGTACATCGTTTCGCCATTTGTAAACTAGATTACTCAAAGATATTATTCTTGATATTTACACTGTGGACATGATGGCATTGTTATTCAAAAAAATTTATAGGCTAGAGAAGTGTCTCAAAGGATGCCCTATTGTCAGACATTTGTCTCAGTAACTCAGCAGACCCCACCTATTTCCCGGTACACTATTTTGAGACCAGGAATGCTGCAGGGAAAACATACACATTTGATATGATTGATGGAGGTGTAGCTGCAAATAATCCGGTGAGTAACTTATGAACTTATATAGTAAGCGATATTGTCTTTTATAATTATCCTATTACGAAAAGTTCGTACTTTCTGTTAGAATATATTATTAATCATGTAATTTATGTTATAATATTATATTTTTATTCTATGTAAAGACTATTTATTATATTAAAAAAATCTTCTGTTAATATGTGTGTTCTTTATTTATATAGTAGATAATTTTGTGTATGGAGTATTTTAATTCATACACGAAAGATTAATATTGTCAATTTTTATAAGTAATTATACATAAATTAACGTTCACAATCAAAGATGAGGTAGGACAAACATCTTGATGATTGTAGCACAGGATTAAATATAATTTGATCTTAATTATGGGAGTGTAATATTCCGACTTCTTGTGCTAGTACATTTTGTATTTATTGAACGGATCAATTAGAGATATTCGTTTACGTTCTAAATATTAATAAACGATTTCTCTAGACTATTACATGTACTTATACTCTTAATCTTAATATAATTATTATGATCTCTGTGGTTTGTTTTGTCGTTTTAATCTATTAAAAGGTAAGATTCTTTTGTGAGTCAACATATTCCTGATAGGTTGGATGATGATGAATCACTTAGTGAAATATTAATTAGTTGATAGAACCATGTCTCGAACTTGAGATAGAAGACACCCCTTTATGGTTGCTTATAAGTATTCACGTGAAAACCCTACAGGTGAATTTGGTATCCGTCATGTGAAATAAGTTAAGCACTATAAATAAAGGATTAAATTAATCAATGAGTTAAAATTTTTAGAGAATTTAATTTAATTGATTGGTGTTGGTAATTCTAACATGGGGAGTTAAATAAGATGTAATGATAGATTTCGAAATTAAATCGAGAAGTGCAATTACAGATTTTTAGTGGAATAATTTATAATTTATTATGATATGATAATTCTTTTATCACCGAATTAATATCATAATTGGAAGTCTCACTTAGTAAATTTGTGATCCCTGCTATACTTGATTAACTAATCAATTTTGGAAAAGAAAAAGGAACTTACTAGAAGAAGTAATATTATTTACTGGTCTTCTGGAAGAAAAATAATATCTTCTGACTTTAAATGATTGAAAACGTTTTGGACAACCAAAAGAGGCCTAAAACGTTTTGGACAACTAAAGAGGCCTAGAAACGTTTGCCTCTTGATTTTTCCTTATTTATGAGAAAACAAGAATAAATAGGGTTTTAGGGTTCAGAAGATAAATTGAATTCCATCTTTTCTTTGAGTCCAAAAAGACTTTCCTACACAAGTTTGATAAGAAAAGGTTAAGTCAGGCAGTAATAGAAGATTGCAGAACTCAAGGCCAAGGCATTGAACGATATTTGTGAAAACTTCAAAAGGTAAGTTTTCTAATTGTCATTTTGATTACGTTATCTAGATTATATGTAAGCTATTGATCCTGTAGAATTACTGCTTCCGTTGTGCATGTTCTAACACTTTCTATATTAAATTAATATAATAACAATAATCATATCAATTAATGTGACATCTTTTGAATTTTGAAATTTAAATAAATTTATTTTTCAGAGTAATTTTTTTATATATTCTTAAAATATTTTTAATTATCAATTATTGTAATTTATTATTCAAAATATATAATTTTATTTTAAAAATTTAATTCACGATCAAAATTAAACTCTTCAAATATATAAATTAATAAAGAGTGCGGAAAATAAAACTCGATGGGCCTATATTACTGTTTTTCAGATAACACGGGCTCAATATATGTTTTTTTTTGTCTCAATTTATGAGCTATAAATAGAATTTAGACACTCAATCACACTTTTTATATGTTTTTAGATATTTCAAACTATTAATTATTGTAATTTATAAGATTTTTCATGTATCTTTCAAATAATATACATTACACTCCCTGTCTAAACTTTTACGGCATTGATAATCAATTATATTTTAAAAATAATTTATATTTTTAATTACTATAATTTGTAATACTTTTCTTCTATTTTAATTTAATTGGCATTGATATAATTTTGAGAGTCAACCAAATATTTTATATCTTCTAAATTTTTTAAATTGTTAATTATTGTGATTTATAATATTTTTTTACGTATTTTTAAAAAATATATAACAGATTATTGTTTTTAAAATATTTTAAGTTGTGAACTATTTTAATTTATAATACTTTTTATGTAATTTTCAAATAAGATATCTCCTTATTCAAACTTTTGTGACATTGATAGTCAATTATATTTTTTAAAATAATTTAAATTTTTAATTATCATGATTTATAATACCTTTTGTTTTATTCCAATTTAAGTGGCATAATGCTTAGATGATCATAATAATAAATTAGGGGTGATATTGTAAAATCACAATTGAAGTAGCGAAGTAGACATGTCTTAAATGACTCACAACAACTAATTAGAACTGATATACTCCCTCTGTTTCAAAAAAGAAATGACTTACTTTGACTTGGCACAAAGTTTAAGAAAATAAAGAAGACATTTGAATTTGTGTTCTAAAATTAAATTTGTATTAAATGTACCAAAATGTTCTTTAATCTTGTGGTCCTAAACGTGCTATGTGAAAAGTTGAAATTAAATTATTTTCAAAAAAGAAAGGGGTCATTTTTTTTTTAAACAGACTAAAAAAGAAAGTAGGTCATTCTATTTTAAACGGAGGGAGTAACAAATTACTATAAAAAATACTTGTGAAAAAATTTAAGTGAGTATCATATGAAACGTCAAGTTAATTTAAAATATCAAGAGTTAATTTATCATTTTATATCTATTTTACTTTTTTTATTAAATATTATTAATTTTTTAATATTTAGATGACTTATACTAATTAATTAGGGGTGATATTTAGTAAAATTACGATTAAAGTAGTTGAAGCGGACACGTCATAAATGTCTATTTTAATTTTTTTAAATTAAATTTTATTAATTTTTTAATACAAAAATAACTTATATTATTTAATTAAGAGTAATATAATAAAATTACAAATTACACTGCTAAAGTAGGCATGTTCACGCCCTGCTGCCTGCTTGTTTGTCATTCCCATTTATTAGATAGTAATTTTAAGTGATATGGTAGTTATTTTGAGTCTATAGAAATTAAATTTTTACAAAAGCATATATATATGTTAAGAGTGTAATTTATATTATATCAATTATACAATGATTTTTAATACGAATAGGTCATACAAATTTATCTACAGGCAACTTTTAATAAACACTAGAATTTAGTTTATAATTTTTAAAATAAAATAGATTACCTAATATATGTGTGTGACCTCATTCATTGACCAGTAATCCTTAGTCATTTCAAATTTATAAGACTAGGGAAATCATTGAGTCTTGATTCTTTCGTACAATTGTAGGGGTGCGGATTAGGCGCGGTAACTTTACTAGATAATAAATAGTTATTTAGGTAATAAGTATTTATTTTTATATAATGTATTTTGTGAATATTATTGATTGGATTAATTTTCATTTTTATCTTCTTGACTTAAGATATTTTATTAATTCATATTCTAAATTAGATATTATCGTAATTAAATTATCTAGTATTCTAGGATCCTCATTGGTATTATGAAATCTTTTGTATTCTATGGATAAACTATATAGTTTATTTTCGATTTCTTTTAATGATTTATTTTTTTTGTAAGATGTATCCATTAATTTATGTAATTGTTAAATACTTTGTAGTAATATTCATTAACTATTTTTCTTCGTTCTTGTATCTTTTATTTCCATATATCTTATTAACATATTCAATTTTACTGATATTCATATTTTGAGGGGTGATTAAATAGTAGTTGATTAAATGTTTTGCTATAATATTCTTTAGCCTTTTCTCTTAGTTTTTGTAAGTCTTCTATATTATGTTTAAGATATTCTAAATATTCTATATCTTTTGTTTTAAAATATTAAATTAAATTCATTTTTATAAGGTTTTCTGTTAATCTTATTTCTTCCATTTCTTGTCTACAATATTTTAGGTATTCGTAATTTATCATTTTATTCTTCTAAAGTAAATATATAATAATCTATTCTATTTGTACTATATTTAACATCTTGTTTGAGGTTATTAATACTACTAACTATTTTTTTTTGTTCTATTCTTAATAAATTTTTTAAACTATCTAAACTTTTATCTTTGCTTTTTTCTAAATTTTTCAAGGTTTCGTCTATCCATTTTAATCTTTCTATTAGACTTTCCATTATTTCTCTAATTTGTTTTCTATAATCAATTTCTTTATGTAGGTCTTCTTGGTTTTCTCTAATTTTCTTAATATATTCTGATATTTTTAGTCTGTATAATATCAATCAGAATCTAAATAATATTGATGTTCATAATATATGCGTAAGTTTTCTATACTGTTTAATAATTCCTCCTCTTCATAATCTTGTAATTTTTCCCATATTATCTTCTTTATGTCTATAATTTCTATATCTCTAAGTATATATAAAATAAATATTTTAATATCATCTGTCATTTAGACTTGATTAAATGCTTTTTCATTATATTTACTAGTTGTTTGTTTTAGTCTAAATAATTCTTGCATATTTTCATTAAGAAATTCTATATATTTATATCTTTAGTTTCCATTTATTTGTCTAAATTTATTTTCATTTGCTTTTCTACTAATTGTATGTTTCTCATATCTTTTTCCCAAAATTCTAGATATACGTAATTTATCATGGTTGGTGTGTACGTAAGTATTTATAAGAGTAGTTAGGTATGTAATTTACTCTAGTCATATAATCTTTACCAAATATTTTTCTAATATGATTTTTCTTATATCTGTTATTTCTATATCCTTAAACACTTACAAAATAAATATTTTAAATTTATCTACCATTTCGTCAGATAAATAATTATTCATTTTTCATAAAATGCTATTTTCAAAATATTCCTCCCAATCATATACATGACAAAATATGATCATTTTAGATTACTATATACTAGATTATTCTTAAATAACATGTTCGTCGGTCACTACTAGCATGGTAATCCAGATACTTTTCCCTTAAACAGCGCATCTACTCTGGCTACTCCCCACCACGGCTTCTTGCCTCATTGGTTTCACCTTTAGGATGACATAGTTCTTAGGAATTTTTCTTCGTTTTCACTTTGCTAATAAACTTCTTAACATGCTATTCTTCGAATAATTCTACTATAAAGTAACTAACATAAACTTATTTTATCATATCATGATTGTTAGGAATTTATGAATTTAACTATTCATAACTGTAAATGAATATACCTGTTCTGGTAGGTTTGATGATTCTAAGTTTTGTTCCTCCTTAGATTTTTCCATTGAAATATACCTGTTTTTAATAAATAAGCAAAATATTTGTTGTAGACAAGAGAGAGTTTTTTGCTTCAACGCATGAAGGCTTGCTTTTGCACTGCCTTCGGTTCTTCTATTTATAATTGAAATTTACAGATGATTTCTTTACACGTTTCCTAAAATGACTTGAAAAATCAAAGCCTATACTAGTCTAGGCTAGACTAATTAATGCTTACAAAAAAGTCTTAATCTTTTAAAAGAAGACTTTGACATAAAGCACTAAATGGCAAAAAACTTTAAATGCCAAAGACTTTACATCAAAACTTTGTACAAGATTTTACGTAAAGTAAAGTTATGCTAATTTCTTCACATGTCTTTTGTCTTTATCTCTTTCTTCCTTGTATTTGCTTTGGTTATCTTCTCTATTTTCTTGTCAATATAGCATCACATCTGGAATAAAGTTGTGCTTACCACTATATCTGCTGCATATGTGTTCTTTGTATTTTTGGCCAACTTTTTCATAAAATTGATCCATAGCTTCTTCTGAAATAATTTTCTTTCTGATAGAGCTCGTTAACGATTGTTCTTCTGGTCTGAGGAGTGTTAATCCCCATTTTCTAAGTTCTTCTATGTCATGGTCTCTAACTTCTTTGCAAGTTGAATAAATCAATGCTTGATTCCTTGAATTATATATCCAAACTGGTTTTTTATTTGAATAATTATTAAGTAACTCTGATAATATATTACTTATTCCAATAACTCTTTTGTTGCGGTAAAATTCTGGTATCTGTGTTTTTGATATCTCGTTCTGTTCATATATTTCTTCCGAAATAATATAATCTCTGGTCATACCTATTTTGAACACATTGATAGTCTGTTTAATTTCATCAAATAATATTTCTACTGGTGCGGAATAAAATCGAACATAAAATAATTGTCTGTTGGTAATTCTCTTGTAAGTCATAAATTCTTTGTGAATTTCTGGGATTCCTGCTAACTCTTCTCCATTGGTTGTGTAAATCGTAGATAATAATTCATAATAGTAACATGATTTAATAAAATTTGAGTTTGTTCCTAGTAGGGCAATAAGTTTATTGTAATTTTGGCATTTTTGGATAATATATCCTTTTTGTTGTGTGGCTAGCTCTTCACTTTGAATAGGTTTGGTATTTAATATGATTTGTACGGTGTGTATGTTGTCAATGTATTTACTAGAAGCATAATTGTATATCTGTTTTTCTTGGTTAAGTGATTCAGAATATGTATATATCTGGGGAGGTGAAAATGATTCTAAATTTTGTATATTTGGTGTATATGATTTTGAAAATATTTGGCTGAGGTTATAATTCTTTTTCTTTGGTATTTCAGGTCTATTTTGAGTGACTATATTTTTCCCTGTAGATGTTCCTGCAGCTATAATTGAAGTTTCATCAGTAATTTGAGTTTTAAGGTGTTTCTCATCGTCACCTTCTAGGTCTAGTTTTTTAATGTGCTCTTCCTGCACAGTATCTTATTTTTTATAGTGCTCGACCTGCACTTTTACATTTGTAACTTCAGTAGTTAGTGTAATAACTCGTTCTTGTAATAACTCCATTTGTTTAAACATTTGGAGCAATGAATCAATCTGGGTATCTTTGGCATCAGCCTCTTCCATTGGTAAATCAGTTTGAGTAGCTTTGTCTTGATAAGTAATCTGCAATGATATTTTTATTAGTATTGATTACTTCAATTGTAAATGTAAAATTTAGTATATTTAATACTAGTCTCCGAATTTTCTTTGTCGTAACTGAGTTTTGTATTTTTCTTGTTAGCCACCATCGTACCTGTGTATTATCTGTTCTAACAATAAACTTTTTATATACGATATATGGTTCAAATGCTATTAAACATTTATATAAAGAACATAATTCTTTTCTATTTATTTTCCATTTTATTTTTGTTTCGTTAAACGTTCTTGAATAATATCTACAGTGATGTTCTAATTTTTCTTCTTCATATCTATATTTGAGTACTCCTCCATAACTATATTCACTTGCATCAGCTTCTACTATATATGTAAATTTTTATTTTCATCTGGAAATTGTAATTTTGGTAATTCTTTACAAAGTAATTTTATTTTCTGTACCTGTTTTTTGTCTTCTTCATTATAGTTATATTCTATATCCTTTTTAAATTTTTTCTGTAATAGTTTTAAGTTTTCTGCTAATTTTGGAATATATTCTCTTACTTGGTTTACTAATCCTAAAAATGATTATAATTTCTTTTTTTGTATCTAATTCTTCTTCAGAATTTATTATTTTTTGGACTATATGTTGTTGCATTTTTACTCCACTTTTATATATTTGTATTCGTAAAAATTCTATCTGGTTTTTCACTATTTCTGCTTTCTTTTCACTTAAACTTATTCGCGATTTTTCTATTATATCTGTAAATTGTTCTAATAATTTTAAATGTTCTTCTTTAGTTTTTGTATATAATAGTATATCATCAATGTATACTATACAATTAGGCAATTGTTTAAAATAGCTATCCATAAAATGTTGATATCTACCTAGTGTATTTTTATATCCAAATGGTAGTACATTCCATTCATAAAATCCTTGTGGTACCATAAATGCGGTTAATTCCTTAGATTCTTCTTCTAACTTTAAATGGTAAAATCCTAATTTACAATTAAATTTACTAAAGTAATTATATTCTTGTATTTGTCTTATTTTTAATATCTTATTTGGTATTGGATAATTATATATCATAGTTTTTTCATTTAAATTTCTATATTCAATAACCATTCTACTTTTTCCTCTTTTTTGTTCACTATTTTTATTTACTATAAATGCTGGACTATTGTGTTTACTATTACTATTTTGTATATATTGTTTTTCTAATAATTCATCTATCTGCATTTTAAATTCTTTTAAATCGTCAAAATTATATGTTAATGGTTTTGAGTTATTATGCTATTTTTATCTATTAATTCAATTTTTATTTTAGTTTTATATTTTTTCCATCCTTTTAATGGATATTAACTATATAATTGTTCTAATTTTTTCTTAATTATTTCTATCTTATTTATTGAAAATATAGTTATTTCCTTTTTATTTATTGAAAATACGACCAGTTCTATTGTATCTTCAATATTTTTATATTTTTTAATTTTTGTGTATTTTTTTCACTTCCTTCTATCCAATCAGTTTTCTTTCTTATTTTATTAGCAACTCTTTTTGCTCTTACTTTCTGTTTACATGGTGTTGCAAACCACCAATCCGTTCTAGTTATTATATGTGGGTATAATTTGTCTAAAAACGGCATTCCTAAAAGTATATCTTTTGATGTTAATTCGTAATTATAGATTTCTTTTATTATTAATATCTTATCGCATACTTGTATCTTTACATTCCTAGCTTTGTAAGTAATCAAGCTTCCTTCGTTATTAAATCCTTTAACTATTATTGGTGTTTTTAATTTATCCCATTTACTTTCTGGTAAACAATTATATCTACATAAATTAGCTTCTGTTCTTCTATCTATCATAGATGTATAATATCTACTGTAATATCCTTCTACTACTATCTTCATTAATACATATATTTTAATATCATATTAAAGCTCTTCTTAAGAATAATTTCTCTCTGTTATATGTTATAGATAATTGTGTATGATCTATATTATATGGTTTTACTTGTTCTAACCATTTTATTTCTAATATTATGCCTGCTTTTTGCATTTCTTCCTTTATTTCAAATTCTATTTTCATTTTTCTAACTCCTATTGTTATTTTTTTTCTGCTATATTTTTAGCGTTTATTAAGCTTCTTGGTAGATCTGGGCATATATTATTATCAGATTTTATTTCCTCATTTTTTACTAGATATTTTTGTATATAATTTTCTTCTTGTTCCGTATTTAAGAGTATTAAATATTCTTTTTCATTTATTGTTCCTGTTATGTAATATTGGTTTAAATTAACTGTTGAACTTGTTTCATAACTTGTTCTTTTTTATGAACCTAATGATTCTGGTTTTTCATAAGATATTCTTTTTGTTGTACTTATCCAATCATTTATTATTTTTAGATTTTCTTCTATGTCTATGTCTCTATAACTATAGTCATCATTATCAATTGTTTGTACAAATTGTTCGAAAGGACTTTCTATTTGTATTTTGTTAATTTTATTTTTTTCCATTATTTTATGTTTTGTTGTTAATACATATAGATTTTTACATCTTGCTGTAAATATTTTACTTCCTGGGGTTAGTTCTATTCCTGATATTTTTCAATATAATACTAATGATTTATCTATATTTTTATCTGTTATTGCTACTGAATAATTTGCACTTATTATAAATTTAAATTTTTGGTATATTAAATTTCCTTTTATGGCAGTTATTATACTTTTTTCTATAGGTTTTATAATTCTATCATCTGCTAAATATAATTCTATTGGTGTATCTATTCCTTCTCTAAAACATGCTTTTATTAATATCTCTGTACCTCCAAGGTGTACATATTTTATTGGATCTCTACTTTTTATATCGTTTATTTCTTTATTAATTATCCTTTTTGTTACTAGTGGTATACTAGCTTTACCTTTTGCATATCTACAGTCTATTACATGTTTCTTTTGACTTACTACGTAATATTCTTCTTTTTTCCTAGTAAATATATTTTTTATTGTTGGTATTTTAAATATTTTTTCTACGCTTAAGTCTAACTCTTTTCCTTTTATTTCATCAAATATATTATTATCAAATATTATTTTTTGATTTGTTCCTTCGTCATTTAAATATTCTTCTTTTGTTATTATTTTTATATCTTCTTCAATTATTTGGTTCATTTGTATATCTTCTTCAGTCATTTGATTCATCTAATTCACTATCTATTTCATTATCTGTTTCATTCTCCAAAACTTCATATATATTATCCTCACTTTCTAATTCATAATCTATATAATCTATCTGCATATATTTTCTATTTTCTATTTTTTTCTGATATTTATTTATTTTTTGGGTTTTTAGGTAATTTACAATCTCTAGCTAAATGTCCTAATTTTCCACAATTATAACAAGTACATTCCTTTATAGATTTCTTTTTCCTATAAGGTCTTTTATGTTTATAATTTTTTACATAATATCTTTGTCTTGGTTTCTTATATTTGTATTTTGACTTTTTGTATTTCTTATATTTCTTATGCCTTTTTCTTTTCTTATAATATCTTTCTTCGCATCTAAATTGAGGTGCTATTTTATCTTTGCAACATGCTAAATTTCTTATTAATATTTTTTTCATTTTTATTTCGTCTCTATATTTTTCGCATAGGTTTCTATATCATTGTTGTAAAAATTTTATTCTTGCTTCTAGAGTATCTACTATTTTTGCTTCATCCCAACTCTTTATTATTTTTGAACTAAATGGTTCAGGTAATTTACTAAAATATAATTTTCTTATTTCTTTACTTTCCTCTGTATTATATGTTCCTTTCTAATAATATTCTTTAAATACGCAAGTATATTCATCTACATAGCACATATTACATAATGTTAATTTTAACATTAAATTCTTATTTGTATCTTTCTCTTCATTTTGTTCTTCTTCTGTTGTTGTCATGCTGCTAAATTCGTCTTTTATAGCTATTTCATATTTTTTTAATAACTCTATGGGTGTTAATTTAGTTGTAGTTGTTGATGATGTTCCTTCTGTAGGTTTGTCAGTTCTTCTTAATACCCTTTTACTATTTTCAATTAGATTTAAAAACCATAATTTCACTGTTCCTATTAGTGTTCTTTCTATATATTCTGGTGCATTTGTCATATTTATATTATTATCTAATAATTGTTTTGTCATATATCCTATCCATAATTGTATTATTTTTTCTGTATTTATTACACAATCTAAGTCTAAAAAGTTATAATTTTTATTAACTATTTGTTTTGGTGTCTATTTGTCATATTCATCCTTTAGATTATATCTTTTAAATTTATTCTTATAATATGTAGGTTTTCTTATTTCTGATGTTCTAGGTATTATATTTTTATCTTCTTTTTTATCAAGAGTATTTATTTCTGTATTTCTATTTTCTAAGTTTTCTTCATTAATTACTTCTTGTTTTTCATTGATTTCTAATTTTTTGTATTTGTTAAGATTTCTGTATATGTTTCACTATCTTCCGAATCATAATTATCTGTTTCTTCAACATCTATTGTATTAATTTCTAATTCCTTAGTTTTTATTTCTTTATTGTTTATTTTTAATTTTTATTTAAATTAATTTATCTCATTTAATAATTTTTGATCTTTATCTTTTTCTTCTTTTTCTTTCTATCTTTTTTCATACAGATCTTTTAGCATTTGTAGTTCTTGTTCTAATTCAGCAATCCTACTATCTTTAGTTTCTTCTATTTTTCGTATTTCTTCTGTAGTTTGTTGTTTTATTTTATCTATTTCCTTTTTTCTATCTATTTCTTCATTTTCTCTTTCTATCCTTACCATGCTGCTAACTTATCTTCTAATTTTAATTCTTCTTTTTCTAATATTAAATATAAATGTTCACCTATTTTCTTGTACCTTCTTCCTAGATTAGAAAATACTATTTTTATTTTTAATCCTTCATGGTTTTCATATATTTTTTCGTCTATTATAAATTCTTCTTTGTTCATTTTTTATTTAATTGTTAATACATCATGTTGGTATGTATATTCTAGACTATCTATTGTTGATTCTAAATTTGATATTTCTTCTTTTTGTGCATTTATTGAGTTTTTACCAACTCCGGCAATTATATTGTACTGTAGTCTTTCTATCCTTATTTTTAATTCTTTACGTTTTTCAGTTATTATTTGTTTTAATTCTTTATATTTTTGTACGTTATTCATTTAAATAATATTTTGTGGAATATCCAAATCTAGTTTTATCAAATAAACCATAATTAATAAATTAATCAAGTAAATCCAAATATATATATTTGACTCGAGGCAAAATGTCTCGAATGACTGGAATTCATCTTTTTGATTAATAATTTTGTAATTAAAGTAACAAGTTAGGATGATATTATTTTTTCACTTTTTTTTCATACCCAAAATAACCCCCCCTAATTCAAAACTACCTGATTTTTGAAAAAACTACTACCCCAAACTTCTAAAAGTTGGCAGACAACATCATTTCCTTGTCTCCCACTTTCTTCTCCCCTCAGTCCTTTCCTCTTCCCCTACTTAAAGTTAATATTTCACTCTTTATAATTATTATAAATCTTGACAAATAAATACGGTCAATTATTTTAGGCTAAAATTTAGAAATAACATACTTATCCCCTTAATTATGAGTTTCATAGCAACAGTTTCATAATTACATAATATAACAAGCTGTATTTTGTATTTTTGCAAACGGTTGCTACAAAAATATACATACATATGATTTTTACCTCCCTTATGATCGATATGTATTTTGTATTTTTATAAACTTTTGCTACAAAAATACAAATACATATAAATACATATGCTACAAAATGTAATTTGATAAAAGTGTTGCTATTTTTTGTAATTTAATACTTAAGTATGCTACTTTATGTATTTTTTCCTTTATTTTATCATCATTTTTATGCAATGTAAGGTGAATAAATGAGACTATTTCGTGCTCCTTATGCTTCAGCTACAATTTCATATGCTCATTCTCCAATATTAATCTCTTGTTCTCCAGCCTTTCTATTATATTATTTTATATATAATATCTTATCACCATAAATAATTTAGTGACTGATCTATTTATTTATTAAAATTTATTCAGAAGCAAAACATCATAAGAAAGAATTTCATGTATTTTCATATTAATCTTTAGATACTCAAATAGGATTATTTTTCACGTTTTTGTAAATCAAACTAGGATATTTTTCATAGCATAATTTATATAAAAAAAATAGATTAAGCAATATGTTATTCATTTAATCATAGTGAAAATCAATTTAAAATTTTTGTTAGGATTTTTGCCATGATTTTCTTACTATATTTAAGTTTTACTTTTTCTTAGAAGGAAAATAAAAGTTACCATAATTACTTTTACTTTTCTTGAAAGAAAAAAATATAATTCTTTTCCATATTTGGCTAATCTCTTTCTTGGAGGAAAGGTTTTGGACATCTATAAATAGAAGACCCCCTTCTCATACCATAACATAATAACATCCACAATGTAGTCTTTTAAAATTTTCGTTTAGGGGGAGATTTTCTCTGTTATTAGTTTTATGTTTTTAATATTAGGTTTTATATATAGACCAATTGGCCAAATCATATAATAAAATTATGTTTTTAGTATTGTTTTTCGTTGTCATCTTATTTATCGTCTCATAGTTTACAACTAATAGCTTCCGCATGACGCCCTCTCGATTTCGAACCCAATAAGTGGTATCAGAGCTTACGATTCAATGGTCCAATAATGTGGTGAGACAAGATTAAACAGGTTCAAAGCGTTTTCAAAATCAAGTTGCAACAATTTGGATGATAATGAAGACTTTTGTCAAACTACATGTGGAGAAAAAATTTCAAACAAAATTTCAACAATCTTGCTGCTTATCCATCTTTAAAACCAAAATCAATTTTCAACCCATGTTTATGGGCTCTAATTTTCAACCCATACTTGCTTAAACGCTTGGGCTCCTTTCAAATCGTGCATTTATTTTTAACGCATGAGCTCCACTCTTAACCTGTGCTCACTTTCAATGCACAAGGCTTCACTTTCAATCTTATCAACCCGTGATTCTATTTTTAATGCATAGGGCTCCAATTTTAACTCATATTAATTTTTAGTCATGGTAAGCAGTAGTGATATATGAAGAATATATATGAAGAACGAAGATCATGCACAAAAAGAAAGAGGATCAAGAATATTTTGAAGAAAATCAAGCCAAAAATGGGAGTTTTGTTAGGGTTTTTGCTTGATATGTGAGCTGATGCTAACACATTTGAGGCTTTTAACTGAGAATAATCGTAAAGTATTAAGCAACTTCTGTCGTTTTTGAGTGTTTTATCTTTGATTTTGTAGTAGAAGTTAAGATACTAGAGAACCAACAAGGATGGAAGCAAACGAGTTGAAATCTAAAGCAAAAAGAAGAGAAGTGTGGCTGACGACATTCCTAATAAGTCGTCAGCCCTGTGATAAGTTATCAGTTTTATCATCAGCCTTAGACAGAGAATGGACCTCAGCTGAAAGTTGTAATGATATTTCGTGATAAGTCGTCAAGGGTCTGATAACTGTCAAGAATGTCGTCAGCCTGAGGCAGCACACGATAACTGAAGCAAAGCCTTGATGACATTTTGTGACAGGCCATTACGTATCTGATAGGTTATCAAGTTTGTCATCATCCTTAAGCAGGAAGAGCCAAAACTGAAGAAGAAATTGACGACATTTGTCATAAGTCGTCAGCTTCCTGATAAGCTATCACAAATATCGTCGGCTAATCCGAAGGATTTTTGATTTTTATTAATTTATTTCCTTATTTAGGGTAAAATATTTAAAGCTTTGTTTTAGGGTTTTCTAGACATTATTATTATTATCATTCCGCACAAGGTCGACACCTTGAGTTTTGGACAACATATTTTGATATTTTCTCTCTTTACTCCTTGACTTTAACAACACAACTATTTTTGAGAGATTATTATCAGTATTTTGAGATTTTTCCTTTGTGATCTAATCTGCGATTCACTAGTTATTATTCATATCTGTAAGTTTATCTTTCAAATCATGAATTCAATTATGTGTTTCGTTCTTTACATCATGAGTGGCTAAACTCCATTAACCTGAGTTATAGGATCTAGGGTTAGGTCTTGATGAGGTGCTAAGAATTCAAGATTCAAAAGGTGGCAGGATTTCTTGATAATTCTGAAGTTTTAATTAACGTCTGTTGGTTGCAAACAGTATACACACCTGCTTTGATTTGCTTGAGAAATAAATCAAATATGGTAGAAAGTGAATTATCAACAGGGACTCGAAAATACTTCCTTTAATAATCAGTGTTGTAACAAGGTTGGTTAACCTGAGGTAAAATCTGGGCAGCAAATAGAAATTTCCTAAGTCCGAGGGGATTAGGGAATTAAACGCTTAAGTAGGTCGAGAGACACTTAAGCATAACATCGATAAAGATAGCTTGTTATCCTACCCACCGTGAGAATCTTGAACCACTTTTAGCATCTGCCATGTACCGAAAGTCCTAGTGAACATAATTATGGTTATTCCATAAACGTTTGATTACAAACTGAAACTAAGGTGACCAAAAATTATTTGCTAATCTCCAAAACCCTCATTTTATCTTTTCGTGCCAGTTGTTTGAATTCAACTTGTAGCTATAGTTTTAAATTAGTTTAATCGCCACTCACATTGTTCCTTGTTGATTCGACCCCGACTCCAAAAGTTGGATAAATATATTGACGACGACCGCCTTGCACTAAATTGACGTGTAAGTTGCGCGTTATCAAAAATAGTGCCGTTGTCGGGGAATAATTTGGTGTATTGAGTTGGTTTGTAATTTTAATTTACTTGCTTGAATTCAAACTTGTAAATATTTATTTAATTTTTTTATTATTATTTATTTTCTTTTCTTTTATTTTTATTTTTCTCACACCTTTCTTGAGATGTCAGCCTGGATAGATGATTTTTTGAGTGATGACGACTCTTGTGATGATTCTTGTTATTATTGTGGGGGACCATATTTTGAGGCTTGCTGTCCAGATTTACCTGGAAGTGCATGGATGAGACCTTCACAATATGATGTGGATACTGTCTTACTTACTGTAACTTGGTGTTTGGCTTGTGGTCAAAGTGATTATACTGAAGATATGTGTGCTGTCATGATTCAAGCGAAAAAATTGATGAAATAAATTTTAGAGAATCAAGAACAGCTGTGGGCAGAGCTAAAGGATTTACCACTCCCAACATGTTTACAACGGCTAAACAAAGAAGAATATGAGAAGGACATTAGCCAATTTGAGGAGAAAACTCAAGAATCGCAACCACTCGATTGTCATCTTGATCTTGAGACTGACATTGAGAAGGTGAATAAAAGTGAGCGTGTAGTAGATAGTATAAATTTTGAAGTAGAATTAGTTGGGCCTCACTCGAAGCATTTTTTCACATTATGTTTAGATGATATCTTGTCTATGGAATCATCTAAAATAGTGAAA
This sequence comes from Capsicum annuum, assembly GCF_002878395.1. NCBI lineage: Eukaryota > Viridiplantae > Streptophyta > Magnoliopsida > Solanales > Solanaceae > Capsicum > Capsicum annuum. Next base: position 34,211,277 of record NC_061114.1, read on the forward strand.
GAGTGTGAAGATGAGGAACAAGAACCCTATATTCTTTATTTTACGCTTGATAAGCAACATAAAAACACACCTCACTTTAAGGCCGGGTGGTTTACCACGCTCAATCCATTACTCGACTTCTTAATTTTTGTACCACCCCCTATGATCGAGGCAAGAAGATGGACTCTAAGTTGGGGGTGAAATTCATATCCTCAAGGTGGAGGAAAAAGCTGAGTTGGGTCGTGCCGCGACATTAAATCAGGCGCTGCTTGGGAGGCAACCCAAGGTATTTTGTTGTTTGTATTTGTATTATGTGATTGACATCAGATCTTCGCACCCATGGTGCCGCAGGTATGTTTCTAACTCTCTTGTTTTGGTTTGACGCATTGGGGACATTGCATGATTTTAAGTTGAGGGTGGGGCTATTTGTGGATGTTGATGTCCTCTTGGGGTTTTTGTTGCCGTGCCTCTTTTCCCTGGAGCCTTGTTCCTAGTAGAGCCGGCATGTTTAGGCGTATTATGTTTGTTTTGTGATGTGTTGTTATTAACTAGGGGAAAAACAAGTACCTTAGGCAGTTAACATATTTTTGTTGATTTTTAAACACCTCTCCAATGGTCTGTTTTATAACTATGTGATATACATTTATGTGTAACCACTGTGCATCTTGTTATGGCATTAGTACTGGTGACATGATAACTATTGCTAAACAATTGCATGAACCGAATGTGTAGTAGCTTGTGATGTACCTTTGTGCCATGTGTGTGTGAGATACTACCTAGTTCCCATTGTATGTTAAATCTAGAGCTTGCCCGGTTAGTCTTGCCTTAGTTGTAGGATAGCGGTTAGGAAAGGATTATAGGCAGTTGTTAATATTAGCCCAGTTTTAGCCTATATGACATTCCCTATATGCATAATATCCCTTGATCCCTATTTTGAGCCTGAATAACCTATTTCCTTTTATGAAATCTATCACCGTCCCATTTATATCATAATGAACCTGTTTTAGCCCTAGTCATCCTTGGATACTGTGCACCTTGACTTAGGCAAATGGCCTAAGTTGAGGGTGGCTATCATAGGGCTGCATGATGTAAAATGAGTATTAAGAAAGGTAGAATAAAAGAAAAGAATAAAAAGCTGGGTGCGGCGAAAAAAAACAATAAAAGAAAAGTTGTGAAAAAAAAAGTTATTGTAGAAAAGACCGCACTCATCCTGAATATATGTGACCAAGAAAAGAGAAGAATAGAAAAAGGTTAATAAGTGAGACCCAGAAGCTAGTGTAGTGTCAAGGAGGCTTAGTAACTTAAAATATCATTGAGTATCATACCAGCCCCTAGCCTACACTACAAGCCAAAGAGAAGACTTATAGTGATCCTAGCTGACCTATCTGAAAATCTTGGTAATGAAAATAAGGGCAAGCCTATGGTATTTAGCATACATTGATTGGAACTTCATTCTGAGAGTGAGCGTTTTGTGATTGTCCCAATGGTTATACATGTGATGTCTGATATGAGAAAAGAGAGATTTCTTTATAATGAGGGCACACTGGTTACATCGCTAGTTACTAACTTATTTGGATAGTGTAAACTTGATGCATGCATGGTTTTGTTGCTGAGTTGGTGTCATATCTTGATTCCTGTGTGTTGCATTGGTGTTCTTCAATAAAACACACAGTTGTTCTTGAATTGACTGACCTTGGATATGGTGAAGATGTTTGAGATGATATAAATGATTGACTGCCAAATGTACTTTGTATTCTCTTAGTGGTGTTTGAGTTGCTTGAGGACAAGCAATTATTTTAAGTTGAGGGTGTTGATGTGTGAGCTGATGCTAACACATTTGAGGCTTTTAACTGAGAATAATTGCAAAGTCTTAAGCAACTTTTGTCATTTTTGAGTGTTTTATCTTTGATTTTGCAGTAGAAGCTAAGATGCTAGAGAACCAACAAGGATGGAAGCAAAAGAGTTGAAATCTAAGGAAAAAAAAAGAGAAGTGTGGCTGACGACATTCTTACTAAGTCGTCAGCCTTGTGATAAGTTATCAGCTTCATCGTCAGTCTTAGACAGAGAATGAACCTCAGCTGAAAGTTGTGACGACATTTCGGATAAGTCGTCAAGGGTCTGATAAGCTGTCAAGAATGCCGTCAGCCTGAGGCAACACAAGATAACTGAAGCAAAGCCTTAATGACATTTTGTGATAGGCCATCACGTATCTGATAGGCTATCAAGTTTGTCGTCAGCCTTAAGCAGGAAGAGCCAAAACTGAAGAAGAAGTTGACGACCTTTGTGATAAGTCATCAGCTTCCTGATAAGCTATCACAAATGTCGTCGGCTAATTCGAAGGATTTTTGATTTTTATTAATTTGTTTCCTTATTTAGGGTAAACTATTTAAAGCTTTGTTTTAGGGTTTTCAAGACATTATTATTATTAATATTTCGCACAAGGTCGACACCTTGAGTTTTGGAGAGCATATTTTGATATTTTCTCTCTTTACTTCTTGACTTTAACAACACAACTATTTTGGAGAGATTATTATCAGTATTTTGAGATTTTTCCTATGTGATCTAATCTGCGATTCACTAGTTATTATTCATATCTGTAAGTTTATCATTACCCTGATTTTCTTACTAGATTTAAGTTTTACTTTTTCTTAGAAGGAAAATAAAAGTTACCATAATTACTTTTACTTTTCCTGAAATAAAAAATATAATTCTTTTCCATATTTGGCTAACCTCTTTCTTGGAGGAAAAGATTTTGGACATCTATAAATAGAAGACTCCCTTCTCATATCATAACATAATAACATCCACAATGTAGTCTTTTAAGAATTTCGTTTAGGGGAAGATTTTCTCTCTTATTAGTTTTATGTTTTTAATATCAGGTTTTATATGTTGGCCAATTGGCCAAATCATATAATAAAATTATGTTTTTAGTATTATTTTTCGTTGTCATCTTATTTATCATCTCATAGCTTGCAACTAATAGCTTCCGCATGACGCCCTCTTGATTTCGACCCCAACAATTTTACTATTTATAACTTTTTAAAATCTTGGAAAATAAATTTGTTTCTTTATTTCATCATCATTTTTATGTAATGGAAAGTGAATCAATGAGAGGAAATAATTTTTTATATAGATAATCTTATCACCATAAATAATTTGGTAAGTTATTTGTTTATTTAAGATAATTTATTAAGAAGCAAAACGTATTAATCTTTATATACTCAATTAGGATCGTTTTTACTTTTTCACTGAAGTAATTGCAAATCAAATTGATATATTTTTCATAAGATAATTGGGAAAAAATATCAACCATATTATGCAAAACATTATTCATTTAATTGTAGCTTAAAGTAATTTAATAGTTTAGTCATTTTAATTTTTATAAATCTTGAAAATAAATATATTTCTTTTATCATTATTTTTATGTAATAGAAAGTGAAACTGGGAGTATATTTTTATATATATAATCTTATCGCCTTTAATGATTTTGTAAGTGTATATGTTTTGAATTTAAGTTTTGTTCACTGTCAGTTAATCTACACTATTAAGTAAACTTGACCTGCTATTACAGGTTACCCAATTTTTTCTTTTTCAGTTTTTATTTAAAAATTGAGTAACATGTGATAGTGTAGAATATTTTATACACTGACAGTGCACTAAATTTAAACTCAAAAAAGTAGTAATTTTTTAAAGAAGAAATATTATATCTTAAGATCGGAATACACATAAAATAGTCAAAAGAAAACGCACTAATTAATGTTTTCTTTGGAAGCACCTCAAAGAGAAACATGATAAATAATGTAATCTTTGGTGGTCATCTACGTATGCTGATTGCTAGTTGCATTTTATATTTGATAAAAAATCTATCTATATCAAATAAGAGAAGCAAAAAGTGTCACGTGTCAGCACCACAAAAAACAGTATTAAAAAGTTTAAAAGTAAATTAAAATAACATTTTAAAAAGCATTAATTGCCATTATTAAAAATTAAAAATTAAAATAACTTTTCAAGAACTATTAAATGTCATTATGAAAAATTAAAATTTAATAAAAGAAATTTATTATTTAAATAAATCTAAATTTTAAAAGGCCTTAACTTTATTTTAACTGCATATGTAATTTAAATTTTTTATTTACATGAGAATTTGTAAATGAAATTAATAAAATTTACATGAGATTAAAATTTTTATAAATTTTATTGAAATTAATAAATTTTAAATGAAATTTAAATAAAAACTAACCTACAAAATTACATGAGCACCGCTATGTAGGGGTGTGCATCGGCCGGTTCATTTTGATTTTATATATTATTGGTTTGATTTATCGATTTTTATTTTTAAACATGCTAAACAAAAACATATATTTTTTTATCAATTTTGGGTTTATCAATTTTTAGTGCTTATCGATTCGATTTTTGGTTTAACCGATAAGAAAATACTCATAAAATAGAAATAGTAGTAACTACCATGAAAAAAAA